>NW_017306990.1:213372-231366 GCF_000935625.1 Nanorana parkeri
TATATATAGATTGGGCTCACAGAGCACTCGCACAGTGGGTTTTGCACAAAACCAAAAGTTTTTATTTCCTCTTGCAGGACAGCAGAAAACTGATAAACACAAATATATGCTTATCTTTAGCACAGATAACAAAACAAAGATGTCTTACCGACTTGTTCTATAAAGTCCCAAACCTGGGGGAATCCCTTCCCAGAAATGTTAGTCCTGCAGCCCTGCACAGTAATACAGCAGATCTCTCACTAGCCACAGCTGATTACTCTCTCCTCAACTTCCCACACTCCTCTCTGGGAGTTGCCGACCCTTAAACTCCTTCCTGGGGCAGGAAGGTTAACCCTCTGGCTGGCCTAAAAGGGACCACACCAGCTCCCAGTTGCTTCCACTGCATCCAACGCTTTGCATTGCACTTGGTGATATAAGGCTTGGATGCAGCTGCTCGGCCATGGAAACCCATTCCATGAAGCTCTCTACACACTGTTGTTGTGCCAATATCAAGGCCACACGAAGTTTGAAGGTCTGTAGCTATTGACTCTGCAGACAGTTGGCTACTTCTGCACACTGTGCGCTTCAGCATGCGCTGACCCCGCTCTGTCATTTTACGTGGCTTACCACTTCGTGGCTGGGTTGCTGTTGTTCCCAGTTGCTTCCACTTTGTTATAATCCCACTAACAGTTGACCGTGGAATATTTAGTAGCAAGGAAATTTCACGGATGGACTTATTGCACAGGTGACAACCTATCACGGTACCACGCTTGAATTCACTGAGTTCCTGAAAGCGACCCATTCTTTAACAAATGTTTGTAGAAGCAGTCTGCAGGTCCCAACAGCAGCAGGTAAGAGGAGCAGGAAGGAGGATGCATGGAAAGGGATCCTAACCAGCCCACCTGAGACCCTGCAGAGCCCACCATAGAGCATTTCAGATGGGCTGTGCAGGATCTACAGTATGGTGTGCTCTGCAGGGTCACTCCCAGGTGGGCTCTGTGGGGTCTCAGGTATGTGTGGGTTCTTAGGTGGGCTCTGTGGGGTCTCAGGTGGGTCCTAATACCAGTGCGTTACTAAGTCCTGAGCCCAGTGCATTATTAATCCTGAGCTCAGTGGATTACTAAATCCAGAGCCCAGTGAATTACCAAGTCCTGAGTCCAGTGCGCTACCAAGTCCTGAGTCCAGTGCGCTACCAAGTCCTGAGTCCAGTGCGCTACCAAGTCCTGAGTCCAGTGCACTACCAAGTCCTGAGCCCAGTGCGCTATCAAGTCCTGAGTCCACTGCACTACCAAGTCCTGAGCCCAGTGCGCTACCAAGTCCTGAGCCCAGTGTGCTACCAAGTTCTGAGCCAAGTGCATTACTTAGTCCAGAGTCCAGTGTGTTACGAAGTCCAGAGTCTAATTCATATACTATTCTGCATTGCTGTATAATGTATTGCTGGGATTTGTAGACTCTCTACGGCCGGTGCCATTCTGCATTAGATTATAAGCTCCTCTGAGACTGGTTCAGTGCTCTATGTACAGCACTGTGGTATATGTTAGAGCTATATAAATGTATAATAAAAATAGTGTGTGACTGTGGGGGTGCATTATAGTGTAAGCTCCTACGGTGCAGAGACCGCTGAGGGGGTTGGGGGGCCATGTGATGTGACTGGCTGAGTGTTCTCTGTACAGCACTGTGGTATATGTTAGAGCTATATAAATGTATAATAGTGTGTGACTGTGGGGGGACAAAGAGTGTAAGCTCCTCTGGTACAAAGACTGATGTGGCTGGCTCAGTGTTCTCTTTACAGCACTGTGGTTTTTGTCAGAGATATATAATTGTATAATATACAAAAGTGCGATACTGTGGGGGACATTAGAGTGTAAGCTCCTCTGGTGCAGAGACCACTGGGGGGGTTGGGGGGCCAGTTTGTTTCTTAGGTCCGCCACTGTTTTTGCTCTTGGTAATAAGTGCAGTACAGCACTTGGTACGGTCCCAGCCCCCCTCTACTTGTAACTTGGTACCTCCCTGTATATGCAGGAAGGGGTTTTTTTCAGGAGGATGGAGCTTGGTCTGTAGCGAGCTTTACCAAAGAGTGATCATGAATTGGAGCAGAGTCACTTGAGTGGAAAGTGTTTTGGCAGCCCAACAATGGGGGTGGGGAGGGAGAGCCTGCACACAGCCTGCACACAGCCTGCACAGAGCCCTCAGTCCACCTGAGAGGCCACACACAGTGCCTGCACAGAGCCCGCAGTCCATTTCAGAACCCGTACAGTTCACCTAGCCCACCTGAGACTGTACAGGCTTAGATGTGCTAGTGGATAGATGAGAGGCAGTTAGTGTTAGTGAAAAGGGAGTGCAGTTAGTGTTAGTGTAAGGACTCTCAAATATTGAATGCACTGATGACTTGGAATAAACTCTTAAATGTAATATATTAAGTTGTAAGAGTGTTAAGATAAAAGTGGGTGCACCGAAGGACCAGGTGGGAGAGTCAGTGGGTGGACTCAGTGGAACAGCCAGTGGATAGGCCTATGGTGTGTTAGTGGGGGGTGTGGAGCCCAGGTCTAAAGCTGTGTAGGGGCCCCAAAATGTCTGATGGTAGCCCTGTTTTCATTTCATCTATACCAACATCTAGTGGGCAACATCTATTGCAAATCACTTTAACAAAGACTTGTTTTTGATCGCTGAAGAAGCACCTTAATAAATTGATTACGATACACCATATAATTTGGCACTGTAAGTTCAGTTCTTCAAATTATTATGGATGAATGTCTTAATACACCTATATAATTAAAGGTGATTTTTTTTTAACATCATGAATGTGTTGCTTTATTGCTATATTGTCATGTTGGGAGTTTCAAAGGCCTTAGACAAAGAGCGGCAGGCAAATATTTATTCCTGTTTAAATTGACAACTGTATTCTGAGCTGTTTTTACTCTCTGAGCTTGCCATATGCCCTCTTTATTTGGATAGTTTTACCATATGCACCTTTACTGAAGTAATACATTACAGCATTATCGCTGTTCCTACAATTTGCCTCTAAGGAAACTCCCTACAAACCTATCCATTCATTGTTGCCCAACCACTTTCCCAATAGACACACATAGGCAATTTCCTTGGGTCACTGCTCCTGCTTTTTTTTGGAGAACATAATGTCATGCCAAAAAGAGGTACAGGGCCTCTCCTGCTATAGAAAAAGCCCATCCCTGTTACCACACCATACCTAAACATATAAGGAAACCCTAAATCACAACAATAAAGGTGGCTTGCTTTTGCTAAATTCTGTCTTCACGGGGGCGTGGCTTGCCGATGGACCCGTGTAGACGCGTCTACTGAAAGCTCCCGCAGCCGACCCGAGAAACATCTCACACGAACCGATACACGCCGCCAAACTGACACCTGATGGGCCGCAATACACCCCGCAGAACCGGCACGAGACCGAAAGCCTCGGGCTCTGCCGCCACACAGCGGATTCCGCCGTTCTTCCAGCGTCCTCCGGACCCGGCACAGGGATCCAAGATGGCTGCCGGATCCCCTCGTGGAGCTCCATCCTCATCGCCACGTGAGTCTTTGCCATCAGTCCACACATCCTCACCAGGGGACCCCCCTGGGTCGGACATAGATGAGGACATGGGCGGGGATGTGCTTCCCCCTGCTCTCAAGGGGTGCCTCCAATTACTACCCACTAAAAGTGACATTGAGGCCCTCTTTGCCAAACTGGAATCCGCCCATAAGGCCGACATGAGAGAGATCCATGAGGGCCTACAGTCCTTCCACTCCCGCCTGGATGTTATGGAATCCACTCTCCCCCCCATTACATCTGCAGTGGAGGAGCTCCGTTCAGTGGTCATTGCTCAACATTCCCACATTGCTGACTTGTATACTCACCTAGATGACCTGGAGGACCGTAGCCGCCGCAATAACATCAGGATACGCGGCCTCCCTGAAGCTACGGGTGACTCCGACCTCCTAGCATCCGTGATAGGGATCTTCAATACTATCCTAAATAAACCAGTGACTGACCATATCGAAATTGATAGAGTCCATCGCACCCCAGGATTCCGGAGGCCCAACAACACACAACCACGGGATGTACTCTGCAGAGTACATTTCTTTGGCCTGAAATCTGAAATCCTGACTAAAGCCCAATCTACCGGGTCCCTGGATTTCGATGGCGCCCACATATCTCTGTTCCCGGACCTCTCCAGGCGCACCCTAGCCAAGCATAGGGCCCTACGCCCCTTGACCAAAGTACTACAAGAAGCCAATATATCCTACCGCTGGGGATATCCTTTTAGTCTCACGGCTAAACATAACGGACGCTTCCATACCCTCCGCTCACTCTCAGACGTGGAGAGCTTTAGTCCAGCCATTGGAATCACGGCACAGCGACTTGTTTTATGCCGTGGGTCATTCTTCTGCATACCTCAACCCACGCTGAGACTGCACACCGTGTACCGTCTGCTGGACTCAGTGGTGACCCACCGACCCTCCTCCAGTGGACACAGGTTTTTCCCTCCAATCACTTTTTCCCACATAAGGTTAACATTGTTCTTGATGAATGCACTTGTTGTTTCCCCAATGCGTAATGGTAGGCTACATTGTTTGTTAGATCCTTTTTTGATTTGATTGTATGTGTATCGGTTCCTCCTCCTTACACTTTTTACTCTCCTGTTCACCGCACTTACAGCCGTATTGATTACTTTTTCACCTCCCATTCGCTACTTAGTTGGTACCCCCAGTCTCATATTGGCTCTAAATTATGGTCAGACCATTTCCCTCTTTTTTTACCCTATCTATACCTGACACATCTAGACGTTTTCCCACCTGGAGATTGAACGAGAGTCTACTACGTCACCCTGTCGTGCTCTCCGATAGATATCCTACCGAGACTGCTTTATGTGTTCCAGACCGTCCCCATAGATGTACCTAAATCCTTTTTCCGCTCTCTTAAGCTAGGTTTAACCCACTATATTTGGAAAGGTAGAAGACCGCATGTTTGATATGACATTCTGACTCGTCCCAGGCGTGATGGAGGTGTTGGTCTAACGCACATTGAATACTACTACATGGCCTCACACTTAACAAGAATTTTAGATGCAATTTACAACTCATCCCATAAGGATTGGGTCCAGTTGGAATTTTCGTTATTGTCATTGCCGATCTATTCCCTCTGCTGGATCACCCTGTCAACTAGACCCCGGCAACTTTATCTGCCATTTGCGGTGCCCCCTCTTCTCTCTGTTTGGGAAGGGTTGGTCAAACACAAACACATATCAACACATGATGGCCCTATGACCCACTATCTTGCTCAACCCTAACTTCCCACCGGGATGTTCTGGACCCTCCTTCCTCCACTGGTCCACTAGCTCCCACGCATACTTATCATCAGCCCTCACCCCCACTGGTCTGAAACCCCTGATATCACTCACCGCTCCTGATGAAAAACGGCCTGGTAACTGGTTGAGTTACTTCCAACTTAGAGACTTCTACCTTTCGATCTGCAAACGCTCCGACCCACACAGAGCCCTCACGGCCTTCGAATCCATCTGCGCTCAACCCTCGGGTCCCCTACGCACGATATCTACCCTATACAAACTGATTTTGACCCTCACAACTGGCGCTGTCCCACCTTTCATGCAGGCATGGGAGAGGGACCTTGGCTGCTCCTTCTCTGAGCACGACAAACTTAAAGCCTATTCTCTGACCCACAAACTTTCTATGTCCAGCTCCACTCAGGAATGCAGCTACAAATTGCTTACCAGATGGTATAGAAGCCCGCATCTTCTTCACAAATTTCCCTCTACCATTCCTGACACTTGCTGGCGTTGCAATTCGGCAGTGGGGACTATGCTGCATGTCTGGTGGGACTGCGTCAAATTACGACCCTTCTGGACCACAGTGTTCGACACATATCACAAGGTGAGGGCAAGCGACCCACCACGTACCCCTCAGGTTGCGCTCCTCTCTATTCTCCCAGGATCTTTTAAATCCATTACAAAAGACCTTCTGCAATACTTCCTTACTGCAGCCAGGATCCTCATCCCCAGACATTGGAACACTAATATTGTGCCATCAACCAAAGAATAGGTCACAGAACTTAATAAGATCATGCATATGGAACTGACTGCACAACTATATGACCGATACCCCCAATTCGCTGCCATCTGGACGCCGTGGATCCTACAAGCAGACACATGCCTAGCCTAATACTATCCACAATATCCCCCCCAGTCCTGCCAACTTTGCCCAGACCTCTTGGTACTCAGTGGGACTTGCTGCCTCCCAGACGTGCTCCCGCCTACCTAATACCCCCCTCTATACTCACCCCCCTGCCCTTCCCCTCCCCCCTTCTTTTCTTCCCCTTTCTCCCCCCATCTCTTCTGCTTTACTCATCTTGATTACTCTCCTCCACTTTTAACGACCTCAGGTGCTCATAAAACTACTGGAATTCCTTCATCTCATGCACATGCGGAAACGCTTTGAATTACCTTACCACATCGGCTACAGGCTTGTTGATAAGAGTATATAGGAGCCTTTGATGTTGTTACCTTCTATTCTACTCACCCATCTCAGTATGCTGGTACACATAACATGCGATTAAGCCCCGATTGGTTGTTTGAGAATGTACCCGTCCGCACATGCCTTTTGCCTCCACCTATGGCAATGCCCCTCTACGAAGCCCTGAGATGTCTTTATTTTGCACTATAATCTACAGTATGGAGTTTTCTTTCTTTTACAAGATTTTTATACCTTGGTTGTGTATTTTTGTATTTTTTGTTTTGTACATGTCTTATTTCTGTACCTTGTGAAAACGAAAAATTTAAGACAAGAGTTTTGTCTAATAAACTTTAATCTTTAAAAAAAATTCTGTCTTCACAATTTATTAAAGGGAAACATAAAGGTTTGGGGTGCATTATAGTTTTTACTTGTTTTTGAATTTGTTGTTTTCATATGTGTATGTGTGTATACACACACACATATACACACACACATAGGATTCCCACAGCACTATCTAAATAAACAGCACTACACATTTTTTTGTGTCTCACTTTGTTTAACTGAAAGCTCAGTCTAAACTGTCTGATAAAAGATAAGTGACTGTTGTAATGCTAACTTTCCATTAATAATGTAAAAGTTAACAAGATCCTAATGATAAAGCATATCTACTGTAAACCCAAAAACAAAAATTTGATTTTTTTTTTTGCAGCTTGCCAGTGCTTAGATGTGATAGCTGCATTGAGTTTCTTTTTTCAAGTTTTCTTTCTTTTTTCACCTGGTGATTCTGCCAGTTACAAATTTTTTGTCCAAGGGTCACAACACTCACTCATCATACTGTGTTCATGAAGGAGTGGTGTTGTCACTCTAGAGCCGGGCTACAGAACATTCCTCCCTCCTCTTCTCCATAACAGAGAGAGGAGGGGTTCTGTAGGTCTCTGTGATATAACTGGTAACAATGCAATAGATAAAGTATGACTGCAGCATAGGTAAAAACTAGGGATGCATTGATACCGGTTTTTCGATATCGAGTACGAGTACCCATATTTTTTTTTCTGGTTTTCGTCGATACCCAGTACAGAGAACTGTTGCCGTGTGCCCTGATTATCAGGTAGTTGGATCATTACTCGTCGCCCGGGTTCCTAAATGCCTGTGAAGCCAGTGTTTCAGCAAAAGAACACCGGCTTCGCTTGAGGCTGCCTGGCTTCCTGATGAATCAGGAAGCCAGGCGGTGAGTCATGAAGTGCTGTCCAGCTTCCTGTTTGGTCAGGAAGCCAGGCTGACAAGCAACAAGTGAATCCAGCTTCCAAGCCAATCAGGAAGATGGGCGGCAGGTCATGACCCACCTCTTAGCTTCCTGATTGGCTAGGAAGCTAGTGTCACTTGTTGTAAGGCAGCATGGCCTCCTGACCAATCAGGAAGCCGGGTTGTGAGTCATGATCTGCCGCTGGCTTCCTGATTGGTTAGGAAGCCAGGGTGCCTACCAAAAAGTGGATTTATTTCATTTTGGTACCCTAAATATACCATTGAAAGTGTTTTGTTATAACTGTTCAATATGTGCAAAATAAATCTTGTCTGCTGATAATTTTCTTTTGTTTTTACTAGGGATGTGCCAATACCGAGTATTTGGGCGAGTACTCATACTCACCAAAATGTTTTGATACGTATCTCCAATACCAGAACTTCTAGTCAAAGGGAGAGGCAGTGCCAACTGAGCATGGAGCTGGCTTCCTTTCCAATCAGAAAGCCGGGCTATGGGTTATGACCCGCCTCCCGGCTTCCTGATTAGCTAGGAAGCCAGCTTCACTTGTTGCTAGACAGCATGGCCACCTGACCAATCAGTAAGCCAAGAGGAGGGTCATTACATGCCACCCGGCTTCCTAGACAATCACGAAGCCAGGCGGCACATCATGACCCACCGCCCAGCTTCCTGGCTGGAAAGGAAGCTGACTCCATACTTCCTCGGCTCTGCCAGTCAGAGGGAGATCTTCCTCTGACTGGAAGTTCCAGTATCGGAGGTAAGTATCATAGCCTTTGGGCGAGTTTGAGTACTCACCCAAATACTCGGTATTGGCAACAATATCAATACTAGTGCTAGTAGTAACAATTAAATAAAATTATCAGCAGACAAGATTTCTGACACCATCAACAGGTTTAGTTTGCACTTTTTGAACAGTTCTAACAAAACACTTTCAATGGTATATTTAGTGGACCAAAATTGACTAAATAAGAGAAGTTCATTGTAATGGTTCACAAACACTTTAGAGAAATCCTTGACTTGGTACCACATTATAAGTTTGCAAACCTGTCCATCCTCTGAACGTGAATTTATCAGAATATCTGAGTTTAATCATAATTTATATCTCACATATTTTTTGTGTTTGTAAAATGTGAATACATTTTTACTGAAAATGATTAAAAATAAAACACAGTAAATGATTTTTAAAAGTTCACTTTAGCCCTTCCTCCTTCTGAAGACATGCATATTACTTTCCACTTTGAAAAGAACCAATAATGTTTGCAGAGACATTAAGGATCTGTTTAAGAATGCTTTAAATTACTAATAACCTCCCGCCTTGATGCCTGAGGTAGAAAGGATGAAAGCACTGTCAGAGTTTTCTATCTTTGCTAAAAAATTCTATAACCTCTGTTTTCATCTAACAAGGGAAGTAAATGAAAAAATCTATATTAAAAATAAAAATAGGACCTCTGGTGATTCAAGATTAGCATGGATATCTACTGGTATCAGGGGGTTATTCACAAAAGGTTGAAGAGTTTGGAGAAGGCAGGAAAAGTGAAAATCTAGGTCAACGTAGATAAACTGGAAATAAAGCTAATTTGGAGAATTTTTCCAAATCAGCTTTTTTGGCCTAGATTGTTCACTTCTCCTGCCTTCTCCAAACTCTTTATCCTTTAATAACCCTGAAAATGAACATGTTAACATGACACATGGGAGACATTTATGTTACTGAAAATACTTTGATTTACTTAGTGTATCTAGACACACACAAAAATAATACATTGCAGCTTACTAGTCCTTAGCCACCTGTGATGGCGTCATTAGTTTACATTATTTAGGCTAACAACATTTTTAGCAAGTACAGAAAATACCTGTTGATCTTGTCTGAAATGCAGTATCCTTGTCACTTCCTGGTAGCTGAAAAGAAATCACTACTAGTCCCATCAATCCACCATGTAATGAAGATGAACAAAGACAGGCATGTCCAGCCTGTAAGACAACCATGGCCCTTTTCATAGATACAATGTAGAAATCAGCATAAACATGAAGGGACAGGAAGTTTATTAGCAGGGTTACAAGGTGAACATTAAGAGAAAAAATGAAAACGAATGCAGTCAATACTGGCAAGATGCAATTTATTACACATTAGTTTTTGGTCATACATACAATTTAACATGGTATTATGAATAGAATTCCACTCTATCCAGTGTCGGACCTAAGGAGCAAAGGGCCCTGGTGCAAGGTTTTTTTTTCCGGCCTCCCCTTTCCGCTAGGGGGGTGCCGGGATCAGATCTCGTTGGCCCCCCATCCGCACCGGCGGTCTCTGCACTAAAGGAACTTGCACTCACACTATTATTATACATTTATATTGCTCTGACATATACCGTAGTGCTGTATAGAGAACACTGAGCCAGTCCTATCAGTCTATTTACAGAGGAGCTTACACTCCAATGCAGAATGCCATCATCTATAGAGGACTACAAATCCCAGCAATACATCATACAGCAATGAAGAATAGTAGTATATGAATTTGGTACATAAACTGTGCTGCCGCTCTGCTTCAGGGTGCTGGCCTGATGTCTCGGGCAAAGGGTCTCAGGAGGGGATGTGCGGGCGGTGGAAGCGTTGTATGCAGGTGCCACGTGGTTCCCCAGAAGCCTGCTGCGTATGACCTAATGCAGCTGAATCAATTTGAAAAATGTAATTGCCGAGGTGCAGAGGTCAGTTGTAATGCAGAGTGCAGAGGTCAGCGGTGTAATATAGAGTAAAAGGGTCAGTTGTAACGCAGATTGCAGAGGTCAGCACTGTAACACAGAGTACAAAGGTCAGGTGTAAAGCAAAGGTCAGTTGTAACACAGAGTGTACAGAGGTCAGTGGTGAAACAAACAGCACAGTGATAATGCAGAGTACAGAGATCAGCAGTGGCAGGGCAGTGATAATGCAGAGTACAGAGGTCAGCGGTCACCCTGACTGGCCTGCGGCTATGCAGCCCTATATGCAAAGAAATGCGATAAACAGGTGTTCAGACACCTTTCTTTTGGAACCATCATTAATTTTTCAGCAATTTGAATTACAGTAGCTATTCTATTGGATCAGACTACATGGGCCAGCCTTCGTTCCCCACATGCATCAATGAGCTTTGGCTGCCCATGGCCCTGTTGCTGGTTCACTGGTTTTCCTTCCTTTGACCACTTTTGGTAGATCCTGACCACTGCAGACTGTGAACATTCCACAAGAGCTGCAGTTTTGGAGTTGCTCTGATCCAGTCACTTAGCCATCACAATTTGGCCCTTCTCAAAGTTGCTCAAATTCTTATGCTTGCCAATTTTTCAACTTCAGGGACTGAATGTTCTCTTGCTGCATAATTTATGCCACCCACTCCCAGGTGCCATTGTAATGATATAATCAATGTTATTCACATCATCTTTCAGGGGTCATACATTTATGGCTGATCGGTGTAGCTTGTAATGTTAGTAAACAATAAAGCTGAAAGCACACAATGACAATAAAAGGCTAGATGTGGGTGGGCATACTCAAGCTGAATGATCTGTTGGCTTCTCATAAATCTCATCATTGCAATTCCTAAAATGATCTCCCTGGGATACCAGAATGATATAAGAAGCTAATTGGAGTTTTTACCTGCTGGCATCCTCCCAAAACTGAAATGCCATCTATTTATTTCAAATTGATACATTCATATTTTAATGTCGGTCTAAAACTGGATAGTAGTAAATAATGTTTTGAACTTCATCCATTCCCAATAGATTACGATTCCCAAACTGCAAAGCAGTTTCAAATGTTATATAATTAAAGAAAACCTTATTAGCTTCGTATTTGAGCTGTGACAGCAGACTAACCTATAGTGTGACACCTCTATCACAAATCTAGCAATACTGCTTTTAGTGAACTGATTATGTTCTCTCCATACAAATTCATTAACAGCTTGACTATACCACATGGCAATAAAGCCATATAGGTTGCCTAGCCTTATTCCATTATCCTTCTTTTAACAACCACTGCCCAGAGGCTGATGCTTTTCAAATAATTTGCATGGCTGTTCGCCCGTTTAGTGCTGAAAAGTCATCCAGGATTCTGCACCAGTCCCCTGTGAGTAAACATGCTGCAGCCAGATAAGAGTAAAGGGACTCAATTTCCATTCATAATGTCCTCATCATGTTATCGACAAAGAGTAGAAAAGGTATTGCATAAGAAATTACTCAGTGCTAGCTAACACCTAAGCAGCCTCAGGGTATAGCTTTGCTTCACCTTGCAATGAATGGCAGTCCCCTCTGGCTGCTAAGGCATATGAAAAGTTGTTCAATAAAGAATATTCTAATAATATCTAGCTGGAAAACACACATATCTACTTACAAATGTAAAGAAATGTGAATGAAACATTTTCACACAGTGGAGATTAAATTATACATACATACAAAGGGTAGGATATAGAAGCGCAGAGCTAGTGACGTAAAACCTACGGCTTCACATTGCACTGCATTCAGTATGTTAAAAAAACCAACTAAATTATTGCTTAATAATCATGTTAGGTAAATGGATTAGATGTGCCAAAAATATTGTTTTACTGATAGTTTTTATTTTATTTTGCCACACACCATATTTTTTAAAGAGCTATTCTGAAATTACTGAAGAGCAATTTTCTTATAATTTACTGTGCACTAGAACATTATCTTGATCTGGTAATACTGTATGTTTTTACCAACTGTTAAAATTAAAGGGAAAACAATTACTGATGTGTTTATTACATTTGACCTTCTTGCTTTGTGAGATTTCTTATGTGGATTGACTCCCTCAAGTAGATTTCTACATGTCTACTGTGGGAGAATCTGTAGTTCCGCCAAAAGTTTTTTGGCAAAGGGGACATGCAAAGTTTACTTTGCCAAAATAATTTTCCCCAGGCTCCTGGCAATTTTTCTCTTGGAATATACACTGTATGCCACATGCACCATGCAGTGTACATTATTAGTACATGATCACATGTGTGTGAGGGGTAAGGCTACATGAACAAGGGAGTTGAAAACAACTTGTGTATTCTGACTCCGATTGTTGTATTAGCAATTTATCCCTTGCTGACATCACTGTGCCTGGCCTGTATAAGCAGACATAATCACTGCTTCCTTCCCTATCAGATAACCAAACTCAGCAAATACCTTTTCATCCACAAATCTCTTTATTGCATGCAGCAGGTTTCTGGCAGACAACAGGATACACTAGATGAATGAGCAGACGGTATTTGCAGGTCAAGGATGATAATGTTACAAAACACAAAAATTCCACAGACTCAACCTGCCAGCCAGCCTGCAACCAAACAAGTAGCCCTGTCAACAGTATGCGTTAAAATCAGAGGTTTTAGTTGCACAATACATAGAGTTAGGACCACACTTTGCAGAGGTGCCTTGGCACGGCAGTGTGGCTTCTACATATTTTTGGCCAAAAGTGTGTGCAACTAAAACCTCTGATTTTAACACATACTGTTGACAGGGATACTTGTTTGGTTGCAGGCTGGCTGGCAGGTTGAGTCTGTGGAATTTTTGTGTTTTGTATTGTTGTAAGCCTTCCCAATGTGCGCCCTGCTATAAAGGCCGGTTATAGATTCATGCATGTACCATTTTTTCAAGGATGATAATGTCTCCAAGCAAGCATATATATTTATTCATGACATGGCCACACTTAAACTGTATTACATCTTTTAGAAAAAGTGATGATCCCTATAAGTTATTGGGTCTAAAAAAATAGTTTAATGACCCAACCCAGCTCAGTTTACCATATCTTTACTCTCCTGTCTACCCTCCAGCCAGGGCCATTCCCTTAATGAAGCCTACTTGGGCCGGGGATATCAGCCATGGCAGAACCTTTGCCAGTCTGTCCGCTATTATTTTAGATAGTAACTTGGCATCTGAGTTTATGAGAGAGATCGGACGATAGGAACCTGGGAGTGTCAGATTTCTCCCCTTTTTAGGGATTACTCTAACATAGGCCTCCTGTCCCGTTTTTAAATAAGTCCCTCCCTGCCATATGGTATTGAACACCCCCTGTAAGGTGGGCGTTATCTGATCTCGCAATATTTTATAAAACTCATTGGTATACCCATCTGGCCCAGGAGATTTACCATTAGCTGTGGCTTTGAGTGCATTTAGGATTTCATCCAGTGAGATGTCTGCATTAAATTAATTTTAACCAGTAGCTTTCTGCCCTCGGAATCCTTTTCTGTTTGTACTATAGTATAATCTAGTGATTTGTGGAAAAGTATGGCTACTCCAGCTTTTCTTCCCACCGCCGGGAAACTCAGCACCTCACCCACCCATAACTTGCGCAATCTATCAACATCTTCCTGAGGGAGATGTGTCTCTTGTAGGAGGACTATATTTGGCCTCATTTTTTGTAGGTGGCGGAGCACCATCATTCGTTTGACGGGGGAGCGTAGGCCATTAGTATTCCAGGAGATCACTCGAAGATTGTGAGACATAAAGGCAAATAAACAATGAAAGAGAAAAGCATTTCTATCGTTGTAGGGGTATACACCTCCAGGGTAAGTATATCTATCACACAACACAGATTTCCAAAGTTACAACAATTATGAAACCGTATTTGAGCATAGGCAATATATCCACATTGAACTAGCAGTATGACTTTCTGAAGTAGGGGGGGATATAACAGACACGAACACTGCGCCCTCCTGTGGCTCTTTATGAAACATGTATGAAAGTGAAACAACGTTTAGGCCAATATGGCCAAACAGTACGTAAAAATAAAGTTTTGAGAAAGAAAAATAAAAAATAGAAAAAAACTCAAAAACAAGTAACTAGTAATAATGCGTGACTTCACTTTTTTCCCAATAAGCATGGCAGAGCTGGCGATGCGGCTCCGCTACGCCAGGGCAGATGAGTTCTACCAATATGCATGGGGGATCCATCAAGGATTCGTACCGAGAGAGCAAACAAAGAGGTCCTCTAAAAATTGGTACGAAAAAACGGTAATACAACGTTCCCAAAGTATGCATGTAAGGGCCTACCCGTGCAATGATATGTAACAAAGACATCCACGGTGAGGTTTGTAGGTCCAACGGTTGACCCTCAAGTGGCAGTAGGAGGTGTAGTCAGGTCTGCGATCCATGTTACAGGCCCTGGGACCAGAGGAGTACGTCTTCGGGGTGACGAGATAAGGTGTTGGCAATGGAGAATGCAGAATGCCAGTGATCTCTGGCTAGAGACATCCGCACCAGATAGCTTCAGGGGAGTCCTGAGGGGGTCATCGGAAGGCGCACAGAAGCCTTTCTAGCCGGGGTGGTAGGATTTTGAGGTCGGGGGGAGCGGGCATCCGCAGTTGATGATGTGGTCTCCATGTGATCAAGAAAAGACATCGCTTCCACAGGGTCTTGGAACGAGCGTTGCACTCCATTTGGGGATTGGAAACGTAGGTTGGCCGGGTAAGCTAGGGTGAAGCGGATCCTCTGTTGGTACAGATATGAACAGGCCTTGCTGAATGCCTTCCGTTTCCTTGTGACTTCAGCCGAGTAGTCCGCAAAGAGAAGGAGGCGATTATTCTCCAGTTGTAGGTCTTTCTTGCTGCGGAAGGCTTGAAGGACTGCCTGGCGGTCATTGTAGTCTAGAAAACGCACGATGACCGGCCTAGGAGTCTTACGGTCTGAGGCCGGGGGACCTACTCGATGTGCGCGCTCAACCTTGCACGTGGCATGGAGGCCCAGCAGGTCTGGAATATTGTGCTCACAGATGGTCTGCAGCATGGAAGGGCGGTATGACTCCGGTAAGCCAATTATCCTCAGATTATTTCGTTGTGACCGGTTTTCTAAGTCCTCTACGCGATCCTGCAGATGTTGTATATTGCGATTGGCGGAAATGAGTTGCGATGAGGCGGACTCGGCACCTTCTTCCAGCTGTACGATGCGGTATTCTACCTCAGAGAGTGGTTGTGCCTGGTGCATAAGATCCTGTCGCAGGGATTGTATACCCTTAGATACCGCCCTGTGTACCGCGTCTTGAATAGTGGGCCGCAGGAGTTTGGCCACTTCGGCTGCTATCCGGCCATGATCAGACTCCACCGGCATTTCATCATCTGAGGAGGCGCTGATATCTGGGCGATGATCTGTCGCAGCCATCTTGGATGTTAAAGGCAGCCGTTTGCTGCGTGTCGGGGTGCCTTTACCTTTGAGTCCGTTGCGTTTTTTCACCAAAAATGTGTCCATGTTAGCCAGTGGACGGGCGGCGGGAGTGCTGTGACCCGCTAGGTAGCTTTGATATGATCAAGTACAGTTTTATATGTAGGTTTTTTTGCCCTGGCGGTGCGGGAGCTCCGCCAGGGCAAAGCAGGGACACAGCAAGCCAGACAGAGGGAGCCCAAGGCTGACAGGCTGTGTGGGATGTGGGAGCAGCCTCTTAAAGAATGTCCTGTGCATTCTGAAGAACAGATTCATTTAAAATGTAGGTCTTCTAAAGCAGCAAGGATCTAGTGCCTCTTTTTAACTACACATACCCTGTTTGCTTGGGGATCAGTCTTTTCCAAGTTCAACCACAAATTGTTTTTTGGATTGAGACCTAGACTAACTTGCTAATTTCAGGATATTAAAGCCCAACTCCAAGCATAGTTTTTTTTATTAATCTTTAATAGTCACAATAACACTCTAATTGTTTTACTATTTTTGAATCTCTCTAAGCTGTGCAGAGTTATTTTAATATGTAGAACAGCAAGTCCCACTGCAGCATTGGAATGGTGTCTATGATCAACACCAATTTTGGTGTTGTCCCCCGACCCCATCCTGCCGTGCCATTCACAAAGCACAGCACATACTGTACATGATTACTGACTTGTGTTAAACATACAGGAAACTTAAACACTCACAGGAATCGAAACACCTATTGCATTATTTATTGTCAGTTTAAAATAAATTCAGTCCTGAATTAAGGGGTAGGGGTCAAACTATGTTCTTCCTCCATGACTGACTGATAGCATTAAAAGAAAAGGTCAAGCATTAATTTATGTAGAGGTTGTTTACCTTATTTTTCCATTGCAGGTTTTTCTTAGCTAGATACAAGAATAGCTGGTGAAGAAGTCTATAGCGAAAAACTATGTAAACTTCTTCAATGACAACAAATGAGCACCTGTCCTTTTTGCTGTCGATAAAGCTAAGGTTGCACATCTGCCCCTACCCCTCCACCCCCCACCCACACACATTTTAGATAAGCAGTAAAAACATTTTCTGAACTGCCCAGTGATAGCCTCTAAAAAAACCTGCTTTATTTTGTTTTTTCAACCTAAGTTACATTTTGCCATAATAGGAGCAGCGTCTTTGCAAGGACTTCCGCACGTACGTGCGCGTCACGCTCACGTTCGACGCCGTGCGCGTGTTTGTGTGCACGTGCGCACGAGCACGCGCCGACGTGTCATTTGAACAATTGGCGCCAACTGGGCTATAAAGGCTGTGTTCAACTATCCTCCTATGCTGTCAGATCGTCAGCTTCCTGTTTTCTGTGTTCCTGTGTTTTCTGTATCCTGATTACCCGTTACTGACCCGGCTTGAAATACGCTCTGTTGTTGCTTGCTCCCTGAAGACCCCGGCTTGTTTTTGACCTTGATTCTGCCTCACCCCTTGTACTGCGTTGCCAGCTCTTTGATGACCTCGGCCTGCTCGACGATCCTTCTGCCTTATGTGTTCTGCTTAAAAGGACTTAATATCATCCAGAGATAAGAGATTGTAAACATATTTGAATCCTTTCATGGACCACCAACACATTTCTGCAGGATTCTTGAAGGTTGGAAGAAAGGATGGGGCTTTGAAGTATGCCCCATAGGAAGATGGGGGAGATAATGCCACAAGAGCATTTGGCCGAGGGGGCGTGGCTTGGCAATGGCAGAGTGAGGAAGCACATTGCCTGAGCTCTGCTATCTCCGGGGATATTCAGAAGATCACGGCATCTTACGACCCAGTTTTCGATGTCTCAGAAGAGGAAATCCAGGTCTAATAACAGTCGACGCTCCCTGACATCATTACAGCGGTACCTTTCCAGCCAAGCACCCTCGACCCGCAACACTCCTCGGCCGGTCATGGGGCCCGAGACGCAGGGTAAGACCCAGGGGCCTACACCTCCGCGCCCCCCTCGTGGCGCCCAAGCCTCACCGCTCGCTCCGGTCCCGGGAGCGTCCACCCTGCAGCGGATGCCCAACTCGCCACCCGAACCCAGCATTATAGAGGACCCGGTTATCCGCCTCACCCCGACCCCGCCACAGACGCCAGAGGTGTCGACCTCCCTCTCAGCCAGCGA
>NW_017306990.1:232207-268390 GCF_000935625.1 Nanorana parkeri
GAAGCCTTTCTAGCCGGGGTGGTAGGATTTTGAGGTCGGGGGGAGCGGGCATCCGCAGTTGATGATGTGGTCTCCATGTGATCAAGAAAAGACATCGTTTCCACAGGGTCTTGGAACGAGCGTTGCACTCCATTTGGGGATTGGAAACGTAGGTTGGCCGGGTAAGCTAGGGTGAAGCGGATCCTCTGTTGGTACAAATAGGAACAGGCCTTGCTGAATGCCTTCCGTTTCCTTGTGACTTCAGCCGAGTAGTCCGCAAAGAGGAGGAGGCGATTATTCTCCAGTTGTAGGTCTTTCTTGCTGCGGAAGGCTTGAAGGACTGCCTGGCGGTCATTGTAGTCTAGAAAACGCACGATGACCGGCCTAGGAGTCTTACGGTCTGAGGCCGGGGGACCTACTCGATGTGCGCGCTCAACCTTGCACGTGGCATGGAGGCCCAGCAGGTCTGGAATATTGTGCTCACAGATGGTCTGCAGCATGGAAGGGCGGTATGACTCCGGTAGGCCAATTATCCTCAGATTATTTCGTTGTGACCGGTTTTCTAAGTCCTCTACGCGATCCTGCAGATGTTGTATATTGCGATTGGCGGAAATGAGTTGCAATGAGGCGGACTCGGCACCTTCTTCCAGCTGTACGATGCGGTGTTCTACCTCAGAGAGTTGTTGGGCCTGGTGCATAAGATCCTGTCGCAGGGATTGTATACCCTTAGATACCGCCCTGTGTACCGCGTCTTGAATAGTGGGCCGCAGGAGTTTGGCCACTTCGGCTGCTATCCGGCCATGATCAGACTCCACCGGCATTTCATCATCTGAGGAGGCGCTGATATCTGGGCGATGGTCTGTTGCCGCCATCTTGGATGTTACAGGCAGCCGTTTGCTGGGTGTAGGTGTGCCTTTACCTTTGAGTCCGTTGCGTTTTTTCACCAAAAATGTGTCCATGTTAGCCAGTGGACGGGCGGCGGGAGTGCTGTGACCCGCTAGGTAGCTTTGATATGATCAAGTACAGTTTTATATGTAGGTTTTTTTGCCCTGGCGGTGCGGGAGCTCCGCCAGGGCAAAGCAGGGACACAGCAAGCCAGACAGAGGGAGCCCAAGGCTGACAGGCTGTGTGGGATGTGGGAGCAGCCTCTTAAAGAATGTCCTGTGCATTCTGAAGAACAGATTCATTTAAAATGTAGGTCTTCTAAAGCAGCAAGGATCTAGTGCCTCTTTTTAACTACACATACCCTGTTTGCTTGGGGATCAGTCTTTTCCAAGTTCAACCACAAATTGTTTTTTGGATTGAGACCTAGACTAACTTGCTAATTTCAGGATATTAAAGCCCAACTCCAAGCATAGTTTTTTTTATTAATCTTTAATAGTCACAATAACACTCTAATTGTTTTACTATTTTTGAATCTCTCTAAGCTGTGCAGAGTTATTTTAATATGTAGAACAGCAAGTCCCACTGCAGCATTGGAATGGTGTCTATGATCAACACCAATTTTGGTGTTGTCCCCCGACCCCATCCTGCCGTGCCATTCACAAAGCACAGCACATACTGTACATGATTACTGACTTGTGTTAAACATACAGGAAACTTAAACACTCACAGGAATCGAAACACCTATTGCATTATTTATTGTCAGTTTAAAATAAATTCAGTCCTGAATTAAGGGGTAGGGGTCAAACTATGTTCTTCCTCCATGACTGACTGATAGCATTAAAAGAAAAGGTCAAGCATTAATTTATGTAGAGGTTGTTTACCTTATTTTTCCATTGCAGGTTTTTCTTAGCTAGATACAAGAATAGCTGGTGAAGAAGTCTATAGCGAAAAACTATGTAAACTTCTTCAATGACAACAAATGAGCACCTGTCCTTTTTGCTGTCGATAAAGCTAAGGTTGCACATCTGCCCCTACCCCTCCACCCCCCACCCACACACATTTTAGATAAGCAGTAAAAACATTTTCTGAACTGCCCAGTGATAGCCTCTAAAAAAACCTGCTTTATTTTGTTTTTTCAACCTAAGTTACATTTTGCCATAATAGGAGCAGCGTCTTTGCAAGGACTTCCGCACGTACGTGCGCGTCACGCTCACGTTCGACGCCGTGCGCGTGTTTGTGTGCACGTGCGCACGAGCACGCGCCGACGTGTCATTTGAACAATTGGCGCCAACTGGGCTATAAAGGCTGTGTTCAACTATCCTCCTATGCTGTCAGATCGTCAGCTTCCTGTTTTCTGTGTTCCTGTGTTTTCTGTATCCTGATTACCCGTTACTGACCCGGCTTGAAATACGCTCTGTTGTTGCTTGCTCCCTGAAGACCCCGGCTTGTTTTTGACCTTGATTCTGCCTCACCCCTTGTACTGCGTTGCCAGCTCTTTGATGACCTCGGCCTGCTCGACGATCCTTCTGCCTTATGTGTTCTGCTTAAAAGGACTTAATATCATCCAGAGATAAGAGATTGTAAACATATTTGAATCCTTTCATGGACCACCAACACATTTCTGCAGGATTCTTGAAGGTTGGAAGAAAGGATGGGGCTTTGAAGTATGCCCCATAGGAAGATGGGGGAGATAATGCCACAAGAGCATTTGGCCGAGGGGGCGTGGCTTGGCAATGGCAGAGTGAGGAAGCACATTGCCTGAGCTCTGCTATCTCCGGGGATATTCAGAAGATCACGGCATCTTACGACCCAGTTTTCGATGTCTCAGAAGAGGAAATCCAGGTCTAATAACAGTCGACGCTCCCTGACATCATTACAGCGGTACCTTTCCAGCCAAGCACCCTCGACCCGCAACACTCCTCGGCCGGTCATGGGGCCCGAGACGCAGGGTAAGACCCAGGGGCCTACATTGCCCACGCACAGGATATGGCCGCCCTGGTCACTAAAATGGAAGCCGCGCTGAAACGGGACATAGCGGGCATCCACAAGACGGTCTCCCAGCTGGAGACGAGAGTATCCACCCTATCGGATGAACAGGCACACCTGTCCCTCCGGCTGGATCGCCTAGAGTCGGACAGGCCGGCCTACGATCGCCACCTTGGTCCAAGACAACCTTGAAAACAGGTCCCGGAGGAACAACGTGAAACTCCGGGGGCTCCCGGAGGCCACGGGTGCGGCGGACCTTCGTCCCACAGTGATGGCCATCCTCAACACCGTACTAGACAGGGCCCCAGATGCTGCCCTGGAGATTGACCGAGTCCACCGCGTAGGAGGCCCCAGGACAGACAGCGACCCCGGCCTAGGGACGTATTATGCCGCATCCATTTTTTCGCGGTAAAGGAAACCGTGATGCGCAAAGCGTGGCAGAAGGGCCCAGTCCCTTTTGATGGGGCCGACATAACCCTACTACCAGACTTGTCCCGTCGCACGCTACACATGCGGCGGCTACTACAACCCCTCCTTGCCGAAATCAGACGGGCTGGAGGCCTCTACACTTGGGGGTACCCCTTTAGCTTGAATGTGCGCCGAAATGGCCGTTCCTTCATCCTGCGACACCCGGCCCAGTTGGCTGACCTCTTTTCATTCCTGGGAGTGACACCTGGGGTATACACCATATAGAGGTGGATGAAGCCTGCTGGGGTAGACTCTGTGATGTGATGTTTATTTCTTTTGATGGGCATAACGCCTAGACGCGGCCTGTTCGGGTGGTCTCCTGCCGCAGGCCCTCCTGGACAGCTCATTAGGGCTCTGAACTATCTTCGGCGCAGGGGCTCTCCATGTTGTTACTGTCGTTGTTAATGTTAATGTTGACCTTCCTTTTTAATTTCCTGTTCTTACTGCTCAGTAGTTGTGAATACACACTTCAGATGTCCCTTTAGAAAAGGGAGTGGCCCTGTTAGTGGCCTACCCCTTATACTGTTACTGACACCCAGGAGATAGCACCTCACACGCTTGAAGACCCTTTGCCTGCAGTGCTTTCCCTCTTGCTGGCCATAGCCCACCACTTCCCCCCACATAGGAACTCGGTTCTGCCCGGACCCCCGGAGACCTTAACTTCTCCCTTGGGGTCAGTGGAGAACTGAACGGCTGGTTATCCAGCACACTAGCTGTTTTGCTTCCCCCCTTGTGTCCATCCCACCCTTCCCTCCGTCTCTTGCTTATCCGAGGCACTACCTCCCTTCCCACACTCCGCTTCTGCCCTCCCCTTCCCCCGCTCCCAGCGGACACTTAGTCCCCTTTCTTACCCAACTCCTTCCCCCTCCACCTCCTTGCCCACCCCCTCTACCTCCTACCGTTCTCCGTCTACCCTAACCCTCCCTGCTCACCGGACAGCCCCCGCGTCTTGCGGGGATGTCTCGCCTGCGGGTCTTATCCTTGAACGCTAAAGGCCTCAATTTACCGGAAAAACGAACCATGCTCCTCCAGGATCTTCACCGTCAGGGTTCCTTCAAGAAACCCACTTTCGAGTAGATCAAATTCCCCGCTTGAGCGACCACCGTTACCCTACGGTTTACCACAGTGGCTCGCCTGACAAACGCTCTAGAGGAGTCAGCATCATACTGTCCCGCTCACTCCACTGGACCTTGACTGACCAATATGCTGGGGAAGAAGGCCGGGTACTGTTCGTGAAAGGGAGAATTGGGACCCAGATGGTCACCTTCGCAAATTTATACCTGCCCAACCATGACCAAATCTCCTTTCTGATACGTAGCCTGGACCTTTTGGCGGACTTCCGGGTAGGTCTCCTGGTGTTAGGGGGAGACTTTAATTTTGTGCTAGACCCAAATTTAGACTCCTCCGCGTCCTCCTCCCACCTCTCTTTCGCTAAGTTGAACCGTATAAAGAAGTGTCTATTTGACCATCAGTTGATAGATGTCTGGCGCATTCAACACCCCTCCACGAGGGATTACACCTTTTTTTCCAACCTCCATCGCCGCTACACCTGCATAGATTTCTTTTTCGTGCACCACAGTCAGCTCCCCCGAGTTACTTCGTCCACCATTGGAAACATAACTTTCTCTGATCATGCTCCCGTCCTCCTTGACCTATCCCTAGATGGCCCCCCTCCAGGCCCCTGGCAGTGGAGGCTGAATGAATCCCTACTCCATGACCCTACTATCTCAGAGACTATAGGTCAGGAGTTGCGATTCTTCTTCCAGGAGAATAGCACCCCAGACGTCCCCCCCTTCACCGTGTGGGAAGCACATAAGGCGGTCATACGGGGCTCCCTTATTGCTCAGGGTGCCAGGCTCAAAAAGGAGCGCCTCGCCAGTGTCACTGACCTCTTGACGCAGATTCGCCACCTTGAATCCCGCCACAAGACCTCGGGGGACCGCGCGTTGGGCTCTCAGCTGTGCTCCCTTAGGGAGCAGCTTAGAACGTTATGCCTCACCAAAGTCAAGTCCTCCCTAATGAAATGCAGACGATCGTTCTATGAGTATGGCAACCAATGTGGCAAGTACCTGGCACGTGCCTTGCGTACACGACATGCCCGGACGTATATACCACACATAGTAGACGCTCATGGCACCAAATCCGAGTCGCCATCGGCTATAGCCACCGCGTTCAGCGATTATTACGCGTCTCTATATAACCTATCTCCTCATTCCTCTAATACCCACTCCCAGACACGTTCGGCCCGCATAGCCGCCTATATTACTGAGTCAGCCATGCCCACCCTGGACCCCCTCCATCTGTTCCATGCTAGAGGCCCCGATCACTGCCGCAGAATTAGAATATGCCGTCAAAACCACCCACTCCTGTAAGGCCCCTGGATCAGATGGCTATACCTTGGCCTATTATAAGCACTTTCTCCCTCAACTCTCCCCACACTTTTTGTTAGCCCTCAACTCACTGCGTACCGGAGCCACCTTACCACCTGAAACACTCCTAGCACACATTACGGTTATTCCAAAGGAGGGGAAAGACCCTTCACTTTGCCCAAGTTATAGACCCATCTCCCTCCTCAACGCTGACATAAAACTATTCGCCAAGATCCTGGCCCACCGCTTAGCCCCACATCTAGGAGACTTGATCCACCTGGATCAGGTGGGGTTCGTGCAGGCTAGGGAGGCTAGGGACAATACTACCCGGGCCTTGGGAGTCATCCACTTGGCTCTATCGTCGGCCTCTCCGTGCATCATACTATCTACGGACACGGAGAAGGCCTTCGATAGAGTGGACTGGGACTTTCTATCATCTACTCTGCGGGCGGTGGGCCTGGGACCACATATGCGGACCTGGATCCGTTCTCTATATTCTTGCCCAACCGCCAGACTCTGGGTTAATGGGGTTTTATCCCCTCCCTTTCCCATTACTAACGGAACGCGGCAGGGATGCCCACTCTCACCCCTTCTATTTGTCCTCTCACTAGAACCTTTCCTCTGCAATGTACGAGCCAGCGGGAGCATACGGGGAGAGCAGATTGGTCCCGTCCAGCATAAGGTGGCAGCTTTCACGGACGATCTTTTGTTTTTCCTCACCTCCCCCGACGTTTCCCTCCCGGTACTCCTGGCAGAGATAGAGCGTTACGGCAGACTTTCTAATCAACTCACATAAATCTATGGCCATGCACCTCTCTCTCACAGGCCCCCGCCTACGGAGAGTACTAACCAATTTCCCCTTTAAGTGGTCCCCCACTTCCCTGAAGTACCTGGGCATCCAACTTCCTAAAAACCCAACCCTTACCTTCTCCCTTAACTTTCCTCCCTTATTGGCTGCCATTGGCTTGGACCTTGAGCAATGGACCTCTGGTACTTTCTCGTGGATGGGCAGGTGTAATATCTTAAAGCAAACCATTCTCCCCTGGCTCTTATATCCACTCCAGGCTCTCCCGATAAAGATACCACATTCGTTCTTCCGAACGATCAGATCTCTCTTCACCAAATTTGTTTGGGCGAGTAAGCCTCCCCGACTCAAATACAACATACTTCGATTACCCAAACACTCCGGAGGGATGGGTCTTCCGGACGTACATCTTTATTACATCGCCTCCCACTTGACCCGGGTGCTGGATTGGTGTCGCCATCCCACCTCGAAGCTCTGGACCGGTCTGGAACAGTCACTCTCCAAGACGCCGTTGTCAGGACTGGCGTGGTGCTCCTCTCCCATTCATCCAGCCATCCGCTCTCACCCCACTGTAATGCCTACATTGGCAGTAGCTCGCTCTGCCTTCTCACAATACTCAATCTCGCCCCCTCCCTCCCCGATGATCCCAGTCCTGGGAAACCCAGCCTTTCCTCCGGGCATGGACGACCATGGGTTCCGTAGACTGAGCGCCCATGGGAAATCATTCCGGACGTACACCTTTATTACATCGCCACCCACTTGACCCGGGTGCTGGATTGGTGTCGCCATCCCACCTCGAAGCTCTGGACCAGTCTGGAGCAGTCTCTCTCTAAGACACCGTTGTCAGGACTAGCGTGGTGCTCTTTTCCCATACCCCCAGCCATTCGCTCTCACCCCACCATAAGGCCTACATTGGCAGTAGCTCGCTCTGCCTTCTCACAATACTCAATCTCGCCCCCTCCCTCCCCGATGATCCCAGTCCTGGGAAACCCAGCCTTTCCTCCGGGCATGGACGACCATGGGTTCCGTAGACTGAGCGCCCATGGGAAATCGAGAGCGCTCCACTTCCTGAGTGGTGCCTCTTGGCCTACTGCGTTCGCCCCACCGGCCAGTGTAGACGACCCACCCCTGCACCCCCGGCGTACAGTGCAACTGCTCCACTTCTTGAGATCTATCCCCTCCCCGACTCAACTTTCCAGACCCTTGACACCTTTTGAAACCGAATGCACTCGGGAAGGCCCTGCTCGCCACGTCTTATCTTTCTGCTATAAGCTACTGCTAACTGCCTGCACACCGGAGGAACAGTGGTTCCTTACGAAGTGGGAGGAGGACCTCGGAGTTAGGTTCACCCCAGGGGAACGCACAAAATTGCTCTCCCTATCTTACAAATCCTCGATCAGCAACAAATACCAAGAGTCTGGATACAAACTGGTTACCAGATGGTACAGGACACCACAAACTCTACATTCCATGTATCCCAGACTCCTGACCTATGCTGGCGCTGTGGCGCCACAGCAGCTGATATCCTACACATTTTCTGGTCATGCCCTACGCTCAGTACATTCTGGGACCAGGTCCATGCTACCACCCAAAAGTTTACAGACCACTCAGTCCCTCGAGACCCGGCCTTCTTCCTACTGCACCATAAAGACTATTCGACCAAAACCTACAAAAACTCTATAGCCCGACACCTGGTAAACGCGGCCCGAGCGTGTATCCCAGCCCGGTGGAAAAACCCTGAACCCCCCACTGTGTCCCAATGGCTTGACAGGATCCACGACATTTACCTAATGGAAGACCTTACTAGTTCCCTCTGCAATACCCCAGACAAATTCAGGAAGACATGGGTTTATTGGATTGAGTTTTTACTCACCCCGGAATATGAGGCTTTGCGTCAGGGTCCCGTACGGTGACCCTCCAAACAGACATCACGTTCTAGATGCCAGACCTAACTTCTCTCCCATCTCCCCCCACCTCAGTCCCACCAACCTCAGCTCCCCCCCATTCCTTTCTAACCTTCCCACCCCTCCCCGCCTCCTGGAACACCCCATTACAGACAGCCACAGTTGTACTGAACGGGTGTTAGGTAGATAGGTAGTGGGGATCCTTGAAACCAGCACACAATCCCAGACCCGTCCTTGGCCCGAACTCGATGCGGCGGCCACCAGAGAGGCCTCGCATCAATGCCCCCCCAAAATAAAGAATTTATAAAAAAAGAGCATTTGGCCGAGACCCATTGCCTTAGATAATGTTGAATCTTGTATGGAGGGTCTGAGGGATGGGGGATCCATACTTAGGTATAAATAGGGGTGGGTGAGGTTTCTGTAATATCTAGTAAGGTTTAGGGTAGTTCTGTTGACATGTGAAGTATAATAAAGGTGCAATAGGGCATCACAATGGTGCGTATCATTCCTAATCAGAATATGGGCATGGAGTGGTAGGCGGTGAGAAGGTCCGAGAGCTTATTAAAAGTAGTGAATAATTGGCTATATATAAGGAGTCAAAAGAGGGGGTTAGTTGACCATCCAAATAGGGTAAAGCTGTTTAAGGTAAAGTTATAGTTTAATTGGAGGAAGAGGAATCACCAGCACTCAGTAGAATAATCCAACATGTCCATTTATTGGACATAGACGTCACACAATCACAAGAGCCAACGTTTCGAGACCACGCAGGGTCTCTTCATCAGGGCATAAAGAGTGACACTCTTTGGTCACTCTTTATGCTGAATGATGAAGAGACCCTGCTTGGTCTCGAAACGTTGGCTCTTGTGATTGTGTGACGTCTATGTCCAAAAAATGGACATGTTGGATTATTCTACTGAGTGCTGGTGATTCCTCTTCCTACATTGTGTCTGCACGGTGCCATCCGTGTTCATCGCTACAAGCACCATTATCTGCATAAGCCTTGATTGCTGCAAGGTGTGCGGAGGATTTCCCCTTCTATCCTATAGTTTAATTGGACACATCCAACATTTTTCTCCTGCTTGAGTGCTGTGTAGTGAAGATTATAAGACCAAACATGCAGAAGACATCCGCTAATGTTAATTATCTTAAACTGAGTTTCGACTAGGGGAAATTATCCAAGGAGAGCACATCAGTATGTGTTTGGTACTTAGCACTAAAAGAATATAGTGGCATATGTAAAAAGGAGATGAGGTACTGCAGATAGTGATTGTACACTTGTGAAGTTAGTGATTTTATAATAATTTGTGGCTTTTTTTAATTAATCTAAACCTGTAGTGAGGAAGTAAAACAGTTCTCTATTCTCTGCACATGAGGCAAATATAAAGAATCTGCATGATCCAATTTCTTTTACTTCAGGCTTTTGTTCCAGGTCAGTGTATCAAAGCAATCTGCAGCCATCATATTTTCTCTCAGTACAAGTTTCCCCTAAGTGTTTTAAGGACTTAAAGATGATCTTTATCCCCTTTCACAAAAAATCACAGCAGCATGCAGCTCTGCATGCTGATTTAAAATCATCTTACATTCATTTGTTAAACAAACTTGGTTTTCATTTACTTACAAATAGAGTTCATCTACTTTCAGGTCCAGTTCTGGCACAAATGATGTAGGTGCCAAAGCGTTGCATCCTAGGAAGGTTAGGTGAGCAGAGCATCGCTGGGAAATCTCATTTGGAAAGGCATTTTCCTCCCCTGAGATGATGTACATGGTCACATGTCATAGTCACATGTCTAGTCACATGTGCCAGAGTTTCAGGAAGTACATGGAGAGCTAGTACCCTGCCCTTAGGTAACATGGCCACTGTCAGAAGACTGGGAAAGAAAAGAGAAATAAGGTATGCAAAGAATAAAAAGCCAGCAATTATCTAGAAGTATATGTTTGTAGAATGTCATTACTATACATATCTCTAAGTGTGTTAGTTGTTATTTTAAAGATATGGGTAAAGTTCCTATTTAATGGAAGATCCACATTACTTAGTAAACAGTTTTAACAACAGTACAGTTAGAGGGACCAGTTATGAGCTCTGCAAATAGGAAATTTACAAGGGGCGACAACAGTCATTTTTTTTACTGAAAGAAGCCTATCATGCATTTACTTTAAAGATACACTGTCACCTTCCTATTCAAGACAAAGTGACTGTGCCTCAGGCCGGCTCTCCCAGCATTGTAATATCCTCCCCCATACCTGGAAACTCTCAGTAAGCAAAAGTTTGCTTGATGGGTAGGTTTATCAAGAGGCACTATCAATTTGCCAATTCAGTGCCTCTTTAGGTAAACTTGTCATGACAAATTATGCTGTATGACTGCCATACCAGTCCAGTTGCTATAACACTTTCTGACTTACTGTCCACCACTTGTATACAATTCAGGAAAGTCAGTCAAAATATTGACGCCAAAAGCCTACCTTGGCTCTCACTTATTTAATATTGCATTCCATTCACAAGGAAGTCAGATAAGATTTGGTCTTTGATATGTACAGGTGAAACTCGAATAATTAGAATATCGTGCAAAAGTAATTGCAGTAAGTGCTGCAAAAGGGGCCCAAACCAAGTACTGAGCACATATGCATGCTTGTACTTTTCAGAGGTCCGATATTGTTTTATGTACAATCCTTGTTTTATTGATTGCATGTGATCTACTTTTTTGAGGTTGTGGATTTGGGGTTCTTGGGGTTTTCACGAGCTGTAAGCCATAATCATCACAATTATGACAAATCACGGCTTGAATTATCTTGTTTTGCATGTAATGAGTCTATCTCATATATTAGTTTCACCTTTGAGGTTGGATTAGTGAAATAAATGAACTTTGCACGATATTCTAATTATTCGGGTTTCACCTGTATTTTATATAAATAGAATGGATGTAAACAAAGTTATGAACAAATAAAAAAGAAGCCTTGACTAGATTAAATATCTGCATGCAGATTAACTGGACTATAATAAACAATGTGACTTTGACAGTGTGTTCAGCACCAATTCAAAGAAATGTCTGCTACACCTTGTTCAAATAAAATTATATTTTACCACATGCATACAGTACTCTTGAAAATGGTTACATGAATTGGTGAGTTCAGTTGTATGGTAATACTTTTACCTGATGCTATGTGGAGAACCCTGATGACCTAACAGTTTACAAATATCAGTCAGACGAGGTAGTAATTGTTTGAATCTTTCCCTTTTGATCCCCAGTCATCGCAGCCAACATCAGAAGACACTGCCAACTGCACAGCATGCTTGGTAAATAAAACGTTTTCTTAATAAGTATATATTTCAACAGTACATTCATAATCAAAAATTCACAAGCATGCATAGTGTGTACCCCATCCAATTTACATGGTGGGTTTAAGGGACTTATAACTTGGTCAAAACTAGTAGGCCTCCTTAAAATAAACCTTAAAATGTTTTTCTGATTGGGTTTGAGCTGCTACTGATTAATATTCACTAACAAACTTCATTAGCAAATAGCAAATGAGTAAAAATAATTAACAGCATTTATGTGAAAATATCCTTCAAATTTTATGGAAGGTGGAGGCACGGACAATTCATAATCGCGTGATAATTATTTTACAGTTTAGTTTGTACATGAAATAGGCATTTAAATTGAATTCAAGGCAACAGGAGATAAGAATATAATAAGGTAAAGATAGCAGTAAGAATTAAAATGAAAGGTCAGGACTCCATAAAACTGATAATACAGTGGGATTAGCCAATATCCAATCAAAAAGGCTAAATGAGTGAGATCAGATACAGGGCTCCTTCACAAGTTTTATTAACTTATTCAAATTTATGGATTGGAACTGAGATGCACTACTTTCGTGGTTTAAAGTCATAAGGACGAGAAAATGTTATTAATCCAAGTCTTTTACTCTGCTTACAGAGAAAACCCTGACATTATAATGGCAATAGAATTTTTTTTTTTTAAATTACACAAACCTAATCTTGCTTCAAGTAAATCTAAAACAAAAATTAATAAAGCAGGTAACAGTTAAAACCCATCATTATTTTTTCTTCGTCTTTCTACAGATCATTGTGAGGATTTTTCTCAACTTTTTGTCCCAGAGGCACAGCTGGAAATTACAGAAAAATCTCTCCAAAATAAGGTGAAATCCACTCTAGGTCAAGATACTTCACTTCATTGGTCATTTATAATCTTTCAGTCTGTTTTGCCCTTTCACTGTTTATCAAAGTCTCCCTGTTATTGTCCCATAGTCTTTTGGGAGAAAAAAAGGATAAAATATTGATGATTGTTTTGTGCAATCCAAATTGTCTAAAGCAATTCTTCCACTATACATTTTCCATCTGTTCCTAAATTGCTATCTATTGTATAATGTCTAAAATCAAATGGGCTCATACAAGTGAGAGCTTATTTAGGCTATCATTGTGGGATAACGCGTATTATGCTGTGAGTTAACATGTATAGCATTTGGGAAAAAATAATAATCCTACAAGTTATTGCTGTATATTGAAAGTCAGTTAAGACTTTTATTGCAGAAGGACGTCAGCAATGGTGGCTTTCTTATTCTTTTCAATACAAGGTTCCCTTTTAAATAATCAAACAATTATACACCATACATTTCCTCATTCCTTGTCAACATTGTTTCCAAATTATCTGCCACCACTGCATATGTAATTTGCAGACTATACTGCTGCATAGGATTACAAAGGTAAAAAGTACAAATATTCACTTTGTTTTGTTTCACCACAACTTATTGCACAACTTTGTAAATTAGATTGTACATTAAAGACTCACTAGTCCCAGATTGTAATTTTCAGTAAATGTTTTTAGAGATTTTTAGAAGTATACATGTGTTAAAAACAGTAACATTAAAGAAGAAATCCAAGCATTAACAAAGTTAACCCTTGCAGTGGGGCAACTATTGCGCTGCAAGGGTTACTGCTCGTTTTGGCCTAGAGGCTGGATTAAAGAAGATATACACACCTAACCTTCGATCCCACCTGGCTGCTGGACCAGTCTCTGCAGCCTATTCTACCCCAGGCTTCAGTGGTCTAAGCCCTGCTAATGTCATTACATATAATACAGGTCCATTCACCTGTATTAGACATGAGGGCATTGAGGCACATGTAACAGAGGGGTATTCCCTCTGCAGGGGTTAACTATGTCAATTCCTGGAGTTCTTTGTTAACAGACCACCTGCACATATTAATACAGGGTGTAACATAAGAGTTACGTGGCAGATTGACTCAGAAATAAGCACCCATGTGATGGATGGAGAGAAACAATTGTGGCAACATTCTTTAACTCATGTGAATTACATCCAGAGAGAACAATAAGAGAGGAGAGAAAAGGGAGAGGAAGAATAAAGAGCAGGGAGGGGGTTAAGATGGGGTACGACTGGAGACTTTAATTAACTTATATGTGGGGAAGTCACTGACCAAAATTATGCTGAAGGAAAGCAGTCACTTAAGGAGCCTATACTGTATGATAGTACATCTCACCATTCAGTTTTGCTGTTCTTTTTCATTGACTATAGTCCATGCAATGTGGCATTGTATTTCCAGTTGAGAATGGGAGAATTCTAGCTCTCACAATGACCTGCTTTGTGGCAATGAGAACTTGGATTTGGAGCTCAAACTAGTATGAGGTGACAGTCTCCAGATTTGTATTGGGGAGGGGCTCCTTCGGGTGCTTGGATATCGGTTTGTAAAGGAGCACTGTGATAACCTGGTCAATCAGAGTCCAGAGCTTGGGGATGACAGGGTGCTGTCACCAGATGTGTCGATAAGTGCCCAATTCTGAACACCTATAAAAACATATTGTACAGTAATTGGGTCCATACAGTAAGTGGTGATTCAAATAGGACTAGTCCTATCTTTTCTTTATCTTGTCCCAGAAATCATTCATTGTAACTCAATCACAATGCAATAACAGAGGAGGCTGCAGAAAACATTTATAATAGATGTAAACTAGGGCTGGTAATGATTAGAATTTTCGTGTTTGATTAATCAAATTTTTTTTAAATCGATCAATTAATTTCGATTAATTATAATCATACAGCACAGCAATGAAGTAATAAAATGAAGTAGGATCACACTAATCCAGTTATTAATCTCACGTGCCCCACTCAATATGGCCGCCGCTTGAGTGGGGCAACTCAGATTAATAACATGCTGGATTAGTGTGATCCTACTTCATTTTATTACTTCATTGCTGTGCTGTATGTGTATAGGCCAATGCCTTGGCTGGCGCTCGTGCAGAAAGTTTCTTGGGCAAACTCACCGGCCCAAGTGGCTCCGTCGGCTAACGAAGGGGGGAGGAGTCCCGTGACGTCACAGACATAGACGTCACCAGACTCTTCCCCCGTTCCCTTAGTTAGCCGTCACAGACATCGACGTCACCGGACTCCTCCCCCTTCCCTTCGTTAGAGCCGGCGGAGAGGTGAGTGTTTTCATTAGCGATCAAAAGAATTTTAATCGATCAAAAAGTTTAACGATTAATCGAGAAATTAATCTTTAATTTCCACAGCCCTATTTTTAATGAGTCTAATGTGTTTTTTGTTTATTAATGGTTATGGATTTTTTTTTTACAAATTCAATACTGCAGTTTTAAGGTCTGCTTTAAGCTCCAGCAGACTCAGACCGTCTGTTCCCCAGGCTCTAGACTCTAGAGCATTGTCTGTGTGCCTTCCCCTGCACTAAATTGAAATTGAGGGCATAACTCCTGGATACATAAATCCTGGACGGGACTTCTGGCTCTCTACATGACCATCTGCTACTATATATATATATATATATATATATGACCTAGTGTGGACATTCTTGAATAGTAACATAGAAATTATTTTTGTTTGTAAAAATTGTAGCAGCTAAAGATTGCAAAAAAGGCTTTACACAGTTTTGTGTTTAGCTGGCTCTGTGATAATTAACTTTTCAGATTTCCTCAGGTGAGCAGGCTGGATGAACATCTAGATCAGAAACAGAACGGAAACAGTATAAATAGTAAATGCTGAGTAAAACTACCTGGGCATGTCCCTTGTTAAATGGTTTGTTTTAAATGTTTTCCCCTTTGGCTCAATGCTATTTAGATTCCTCTTGGCACCCTTGAACTTTTTTGTCAGATAATTAATTAAAGGAGCATCTAATTAACCTAACTCTGAACTTCTATAAAATCATTAGCCATTGCAGGAAGCCCTTCAGGGAAACTGTTTCTTCATATTGTGGGCAAAATGAGTCAGTATTGCTTTTTTTCTAGCAGTAAAATAGAATAGGATGTGGTATATAGTTTTCTGCAGTAAATTATAAATCAAAGCTGCATGATAAATCTCTCTCTGCACATTTAATAGAAAAAAGTGAGCATACTGTATATCCACAGTATAAATACAGTACATATAATATATACTATTCACAATCAGGAGACATACGTTATAAGTATAGTATGAATCCTGCCACAGTTTCTAGCAACCCACTAGAGAAATCACATAGATAATATACTTGAAGAGAAAAAAATTGTATAGCATATATAATTGTTGCACAAGCCATTTTGTATTTTAGTGTTAATAAACATTACCTTGCCATTTAAAATGGTAGCTGCTGTAATGTTCTAAATCTGTCAAAAAATTCAGTGCACTATAGCAAATTGGAGGCATTCTGTACAGCATTGGTGTATATAACTTTCCGAGAAATGTCATTTCCTGCTTTTGTGATTGGCGGACTGATTTTCCTAGAAGTCTGCACTAAGATACAAGTATAATTTTTGGCATCCTTTGCAATGGGAATTTCATTTCAAGTGAGATACTCCCTGAGGGTTAATTACCAATAAAGGGATGCATACACTGCACCTTTCCTTATTACAACACAGGAAGCTCACTATATAATGAACCCACATCCTACCATTCAAGAATCAAGCTGGAAAGCACATGCTGCAACAAACAGCCATTTTCTTTAGAACAAAAACAGGTAAGAAACTGCAACAGAGTTTCTTAAAAGCCTTGTAATGCACATTGATCACCCAGAGAGAATTGACTCTTTCTCAACAAAGTGGAATTACTGTTGTATTTAAAATGACAATAATTGGTTCATCTGCTGTTCACTACATGTTCAGAGGCTTTGGGCAAGCAGGGCTAAATGTAGAGTGGGGAAGCCCCCACTCATTTTATACAAATGATCCCTTGTAATATGCCTGCAGGTCCATTCCCCTCCTCCACGGCCCGCCTCACCTCCGGCTGCCTCTCTCCTCACTGGCTGCCTCCCTCCTTGCTATGGTTTTTAGGATCCCCTGCTCTTCTGGGGGACCCTGGACCATGGCACATTCGTTCAGGATTGAGAACAGAGGAGCCTGAACACTGAGGCAGGAGAGCTCGCAGCCTTCCCATCTCAGCTGTCAGAAGAGAGCCACCACAGTGCTGTGCTCAAACTCCTGTATTGAACCCCACCTTATACTCCTGTATAAGGTGGGGTTCCACCTTAAAGTTCCTACCAGACCTTAAGGGCCTGTTTTGGCTTTTGGGGGTACCCCACACACTTTTTTTTAACTTGGGGAGCCCCTCCTAACATTCCTACCAGACCTAAAGATTCTGGTATCAATTGGGGGACCTCACGCTTTTTTTTTCTGCAGATTGTTAAAACAAAAATCAATTTTTTTTCTTTTGTCTATCACTTTGCTGCAACGAAAAGTCATCCAGAGATGAAAATTTGTACGAACTTGCGTGAGATCAGCGTCCCTGATTACCTGCTAACCAGGGACACTGATCTCCAAACAACTAACTCTCCCTGGCGCCCCGGGAGTCTCCTGCTCCAGGCCGCCAAGGAGAGAAGCACTGCTGTGTCCTTTTTTTTCTTTATTCTGACACGATCGCTGTCAGAATAGAAAAAAAAAGAAATTTTCCCATTGAAAAGCATTGGGACATTACTATTGGCTATTTCAATTTGCAATAGCCAATAGTAAACTAGCATTGTACCCGCCCTCTGCTGATGTTCCCCATCAGGTCCATCAGCAGACGGCAGGTACAATGCTAGTTTAATATTGGCTATTGCAAATTGAAATAGCCAATAGTAATGTCCCAATGCTTTTCAATGGGAAAATTTCTTTTTTTTTTGTTTTATATTCTGACATCGATCGTGTCAGAATAAACAAAAAAAAAGACACAGCAGTGCTTCTCTCCTGGGCGGCCGGGAGCGTTTTTTTTGTTTTTTTTTACAGCAGCAGAGCTAGCTAGCTGTCACTTCTAGCTCTGCACAATCGTTTTCTATTTACTTTTTTTGACTTTTTTCACTCTTTTACTGTTCTGCTCGGTCCCTCTCAGCGGCATTCGGCTATTCACTCACTGCTGTTCGGCATCTTTAAGAATAGCCCGAACAGCAGTGAGAAGCCTGCCGGAGGTTCGGCTCACACGATCCAGGTGTTGGCTCGGCCGAGTCGAACTCCTTCTGCACTTCGGGTCGGCCGAACATGCTGAGCCGAAGCCACGCGAAGTGAGCCGATGTACGGCTGATTTCAGTGTTCGGCTCACTTCACTTCAGATCGGTCTTTCACTCGGCTGCCTACGGCAGCTTAGTGAATAGACCCGTTTGTATTTTATTTATTTATCAATGTGATGATGTCCGTAGTGAATAGTTCAAACCTGTATTGAGATTTATATGTATATGTTATACTATCTAGCCTTTGATTGTGAATAATGTTTGTTTTTATGCTGAGCTCTTTATAAACATTTCTGTTTAAAAAAAGGAAAAGTTGTATTTTAATAGATTAATTAAAACTTATTTCAAAAACATTTATATGCACAAGGTTACAATTTCTATAAATAATTATATGAATACTCTTTGCAGCCACTACAAAGTTTATATAAAACAGACATTTTTTTTTGCATTATTTTTAAACTATTTGGTCTAATTGCCAATAAACATTACAGATTTGTTTCCACTGAAAATCAGGAAAATTGTATTTCATACTTTTTCCTTTCCTTACTAGCTCCATGGCAGCACACAAATGGGAAGGCTCTGCCTCCCTACTACTCTGATAGGACCCTTAACTCATAAATTTGAGCCATCCACCACAATCAGTGTTACCTTCTGGCAGGTTCCGCAGCAACAGTCGGCTGCCTATCAACCGCTGAGTAGCAGTAGCAAATAGGGATGGGCTGCATGTTCGAGTCGCACATAGTTCGACTCGAACATAGCCTGTTCTAGCGTTCGCCGAACATTACGGGATGTCCGCGGTCTGTTCGACCGCGGAACATACCACAATGCACTGCGCCGTCCGAAACGGTAATTGGCTACAGTCTTGCACCTGACCGCAGGTTGTGCCAATCAGGGCTCAGTACAAATATAGAGCCATGATTGGGCAAAGTCACGATGACTCTGCCCAATCATGTCTCACAGCTAAGTCCCTGCAGCACACTATATAAGGCTGCTGACACCGCGGCCCTATGTAGTGTGTTGTAGGAGATAGAGAGTGAGGGTTCTAGTATAGTTAGTTACAGCAGATTGATAGAGAGTTATAGATAGTTATAATAGACTTCTGTGTATATATATGGGCCATACTTGGACAGGTCCAACATCTATCCTGCGGCGAACGCTCGCCTGTGGACGGGCCCTCAGCAGCAGAGGAGTGCGCATTCTCGCCTGACCGGTGTCCCTCTCGATGTGCACGGAACGACTAGTAGCAGCATGTCGGTGTGGCGAAGAAGACCTGCGTCTGGATGAAGAGGGTGACTGACATGCTGATCTCTGGCATAAGCTCTTGATGATTTGGAGGGGCTGAAAAGACAATAATACACAACCCGCTAGCACAAAAAAACAAAATTAAGTAAAAAAAAAAAGAAAAATGTAGTCGCCTACCTTCTTGACACGCGCTGGTCTTTAGGGGGGGTTGGCAGATCTGAAGGCATTCTGAGAACACACAGTCAGTCAGAGATCCAATCCCATACAGTGTCCCAACACAGTCCATCAAAAACATGCCCCATAACATACCTGAAGCACAGCAATAGACACCAGGCAGCGTAGGGCAGCGCCTCACGACAGCAGGAACCAGGATAGCAGCCCTCTGCACCACTAAATGTACACAGGACGCCGGTACAACCCCCTCCGCTCGCCCGGCACCATACCACACATGCGCGTGACGTCACCGGCCGGCCGAGAGGCTGTGGAATGCAAGCGCTGCATTCCACCATAGGGGAATGGACCACCCGGAACTCCACCGCGTAGCCTTCCCATTTGTGTGCTGCCATGGAGCTGTCAGGGAAACGCATTTATACCAGGCTTGTTGCTTTGTGGGAGCTAAGAGACAAAATATAATGTTGAACATTCACATATCAATGTTGTATGCTCAACTGTAGACAGCTCTAGAGTAAATCTTACTCTTAGAATATATAGCCTTAGAGTTTGCTGCATTTGACTATTTCCTGCTGGGTAAAAAGGTTACGTAAAAGGCATGTATAAAGCAAATAGAACAGATTATGAATTTATTTCACTGCCCTGCCTTACAATGTTAGAATTGTTGAGTATCACATGAAGAACATTCAAAATATAAACAATATAGTATAAACTAGATATTGAAAAAGTTATGTAATATATGCAAAGTTGCCATTCCTTAAATGTACAGCTTTTTTTATTGCAGAAGTATGCTTTTCACCGCCTTATCTCCATAGCCTGTCTTAGGCCTCAATAATTCACATGATAGCAGGTGCTGATGCTATTTTGGAAGAGGATATTCAATTTTTAATTGGAGTTGGTGACCTAGCACAAGAAGGGTTATTTCTCCTTCCATAGTGAATTAAACTAAAAGAAAAAAAACTGCAAATAAGGTTATCTCAAAGCTAGGAACCGAAGCCCAAAAGGATTCATGCTGAAAACTGTATCCTCCCAAGAGGGATTGTCTCTTATGTTATAAATTATGTAGTTTGTGTGAAGCCTTATTTTTATTTTTGAAGACATCAGTAGCTCTGACACAATTACCTTTAAGCCTGCCGTACTGTGAATGACTGTCACACAAAACGTGAAGTTAAGTTACTTTAATCATTTTAATAAATGAAGATGAACGCATGACGAGTAATCCAAGTAAGGGGAATTCATCGAAACTGGAGCAGACAAAATCTGGAGCAGCTGTGCGTGGTAACCAATCAGCATCCACATTAATACTGATTTAGCAACTTCTCTAGATTTTGTCTGCTCCGGTTTTGATAAATCCCCCCATTGGGTATACCTATTTTTAAGAGTGGTAAATGTATTCTCCAGACAAGGGCTCACAATTTCCACTCACCCCCTCGCAATTGGGAGATGAAAATTAATTCACCACAATATGAACCTTATTAAAGATGGCCGCCACATTATAAACCTTAGTAAAGATGGCCGCCACATTATAAACCTTATTAAAGATGACCCCCACATTGTAAACCTTATTAAAGATGGCCGCCACATAATAAACCTTATTAAAGATAGCTGCTGCAATGAGGCCATCTTTAACAGGGAAATGCACATGGGAAGCCCAAGGGAGGACTAACTGACTGTTTGCTAGAGGGGAACTACTTATGCAGTATCAGCAAGTAATTAGATGGGGGGGCATAGAGATGGTCTAGGTGCCCTGTGTGTGTGTGTGTGTGTGTGTGTGTGTGTTTGTGTGTATGTTATGCCCTATTTGTTGTGCAGTCTGTGTATGTACAATGCTGTGTGTGTTGTGCTGTGTTTATAATGCCCAGTGCACTGTGTGTTGTTCTGGTTGTGTTTTGTCCTGTGTGTATGTATTATGCTCTGTGTGTTGCACTGTGTGTGTGTTATGCCCTGTGTGTATGTATTATGCCCTGTGCATTGCATTGTGTATTATGCCCCGTGCGTTGCGCTCTGTGTGTGTATTATGCCCTGTGCATTGAGCTGTCTGTGTGTGTATTATGCCCTGTGCATTGAGCTGTCAGTATGTGTTATGCCCAGTGCATTGCACTGTGTGTATGTGTTATGGTCTGTGTGCTGTGCAGCGTGTATTATGCCCTGTGGTTTATGCTGTGTGTCTTCTGCTCTGTATGTGTATAATGCCCTTGTGTGATATGCCATAAGTTGTGCTGTGTGTGTGTGTGTGTTATTCCCTGTGTGTTGTGCTGTTTTTGTTTGTTATGCTGTTTATCTTATGCTGTGTGTGTGTGTGTGTGTGTGTGTGTGTGTGTGTGTGTGTGTGTAATGCACTGTGTTTGTGTGATATGTTGTGTGTTGTGTTGTGTGTGTATGTTATGGAGTGAATTACAACTGAGTTGATGGAGACCTGTACATAAGCATAGGGTTTATCAATTTGGGTGGAAGCTCAGGACCTGAAATTTTGACACCTGCTCTAGACAGATAGATTTGATCATTTAAACAGCAGACTTTTTAGTTTCTCTAAAAACTAAGACCGCACAGGGACTCATGTACACACATGCACGAACTACACACACAAATACACATAAAGGTTGAACTCAATTGACCTGTGTCTTTATTCAACCTCAAATACTATGTAAATACAGTATGTAACTATGGAAGCACTTCATCTCTCATTGTTTATTTGTCACAGAAGAGGCATGGAGGCTGATATTGCTGACCTCTTTTTGAAAATACTAGTTGCTTGGCTGTGTTTGGCTTCAATACTTTTGGGTTAAGACATGGAACAAGTTTAAAAACAAAAAGTGCTACAACTATACAGTATATGTTCTGGTTCAGTGACTTAAAGAAATTAATTCAAACCTATAGCTTAAAAGCCAAGAAAGTACAATTATCCAAATGAGAGGTCAGCAATGGCAGCTTACATAATCCTATAATGAAAGGTATGTTTTAAAGTGAAAGTTATGTAATATATTGCATAGTGGCTGCATTAGTTTTCTTCTTTCAGGCAAAGAACATTTCCTGCAAGCACAAAAATAAACTATTATTCCTGCCAAAAATCTAGTGTCTAGTGAACTGAAATCTCAAACAATGTGAGCACCTTTCAACAGTTCTCATCTGTGAACTACAAAACAAATCATCTCTATGTTATCCCTATGTTATGGAGATGAGGAGAAGAGGAAGTGTTTGTAGTCCATATCAGAAAAGCAGCCTAAGACAGGATATGTGTAATTTCCAGGATAACCAGGTAAAAATAAATGTAAAAAAGGCTGAAAATTAAAACTAATGTGGTCACCACATTAAGTTGCACAATAGGCTACAATATATAATGTTTTTGTCCTTGGGCTTAAATACCTTTTAAATTACAGCTTTCATCAAAACAAAGATAGAATTATACCTATATTTGATTTTCCACTTGATGTTTATTTTGTTAAAATTAGCATTAAAAACTATCTGTACAAAAATTAAAAACTCCCTGAAACTCTAATTCATAACTTTCATACTAATCACAAGGAATGCTTTTGAGTGTGTATGTATTGCCTTGAACTGACCACAAACTGGAGGATTTTTGAAGGACTGGTCAAAGAATCATTGAATGTTCCACAATTCAGTGAACACAAATAACAGCATAATTTTAAAACAAAACTGTTTGCTGAAGACAAATTAAATGGGAAATATCTGTCAATTTTTAAAATATTTTTTTTAGAAAATCATTCACCGCAAATTATATTTTGCAAGAAATGTTGTCAGTACAAACAATTGTTTAACATACAAGACAATTACAAATTAGAAGATTTCTGCCAGTGATCAAAGTGTAAATCTAGTTGAGAGAGTAAATGGTCTGTCTCCTTTACATTACCAGTGTGTACCATAACTGTATATGGTTCGAAAAATAGAAGAATAATTAGCAGGTAAAAATAGTAGTAAAGAGGAAAGGTGGAAAGAGTTAATTAAGGCTACTTGGGTTAAGTAAGGGTTAATAAGGGGTAAATAGGAACACATTTTATGAAAATAAATGTTTTATACTTGTCAGGTTGCTTTAACTAACATCATATGTAAAAAGAAGCTCATCTCTTTGATTTGAAGATGAATGAAACAGAGTAGGTACAAAACTCTCTACCTCACATCTGAACAGTGTTTACAAACACTGTGTCAGACTGTATACCTTTTGATAGCAGCAGTTATTACAACTGCTGTATTTACACAACAACTTTTTACAGTTGGAAATTGCCTTCAAGTATGAGGGGGAGAGCAGCAGTGGGGCACAAGGATGAGGCATACTATACACACCCTGTGCATTTCAGTAGTGTTTTGTCCATTTGTAGAATTGACTAGTGTCCACAACTGGTTAAATATGTGGAATGTTTTCTTATGGAAAGGAATACTTTATGGTAAATATTAAACCAGTCACTGTATTACAATTCAAGATATATTTTCTAGCTGTATTATTATCATAAAATAATACAATTCAGCACATCTTTAGTGAAATATTGTTAAAACATATTATTGGATGATCTAACTGTGCACAAAACCATTTTACTTAATACTACTTATGTATTTTAGCATTCAGAACATTTGTTATCACAGAAAATATAGTAGTGTGGATATAACTTTTTGTGTGTGTAGAAATGACTACTTTTTTACACAGTTCATTTAGATTGTTATATCTGAAAATGAAAAAGTGTAATTATGTTTATTTACCATGGCTCCATTCAATTTGGTACACTGTACAAGTAATTCGATCTTTGGAGACATTGACAGTAGATAAGGAATGGCAGCAGGCACAATGTAGAGAGCAGTATCCTCACAAGAAGATTTTTTTTAAAACCTTCTTTAGCATGAGCCCTCTGATGTTGAGTGTGAGGATCTTCCAGTTGTTTAGGTCTCTGGTTAATCTGGGACTGAAGTCATGAAGCTTTCTTCTTAATGAGGGAGAGAACATAGTCAAATTCTTCACTTATGTTCCAGGTAAATGTCAAGCTATCCTCACAGGTATTTAAAATAAATTGGAAGAAGTGTAAAAATATGAGTTTTATTTTGCTGCATTTCATCTAATTAACATCTTAGCTGTGGGAGGTCTCCTCTAGAGCCCTGTAAATTATTGCTCATCTGCATTTTCCTTTTCCATTTTAAGATTAACTGTTACAAACATCCATAAAGTGTCATGTATCAATTTGAAGAGGAGACTTCTGTGAGCCTGTGATAACACTAACCTGCTTTATCATATCCATATAACTCACATGTGCTATAAAGAGGAATCAGGAATTGACCACAAACTATCAGGTAAGATTTCAGCCTTAAAAGTCAGTCAATCTTTCCATTTAAATCAAAGGAACATACATTTCTAAGCTTAAAGTATAACTCTACTTTTGCTGAGGAAATAAAATAAATACATACAATAAATAATAAAATAATCCTCTTAATATTAGTGATAAACATTGTAAGGATTTTAACAAAATTCATTACAGACTTTTACTTCCTTCTGTTTGGTTAAAACTCACATGTTCTTTTCATGCACTTCATCTTTTTTTGCCCTGAGAGGGAGGGTCTGCCTGCCTTAAAGGGGATGAGTGGAATAATTTCACTTAAAATGAGTTTGCTGCAAAATTAGCAATATCATCCTTGCCAAAATCTCATCAAGGGTGTAACGTGCTTGAAAAAAATGGTCTACTTTTAAGAAAACCTTTCCATGTTTTTTTTTTAAGACCTGTGACACCAACATTTTACCACTGGTGACCCATCAGTGTATATTGACATTTACCATAAACATTGACAGAAATCCCTTTTGAACTTCAATAATTTGTTGACTCAAGTATCTACTCTACATAGTAAAAGGAGCAGCACAAATGTTAGCTGTGTCTGATCAGAATTGGAAATAAAAATAGTCAGACACATCAGGCATCTAGGCATATGGTCTGCAGCATTGTTTTTTTGTAGTAAGGTGTTTGAATCCTCCTTTGGAGAATTTTGCTGCAATCCACTAGTTGTCCGCATCTAGTTTCACAACTGGACTATGTCATAACTGGCCGCCAAGCTCTAGCGAGATTTTGGTGACCATTTTAGTATATAAATAGCATGTACTAGGTAATGGGGGGAGTCCTGAATGGGAAGCAGAGCAGACAGCCACGATAGTGTAAAGCTGAGTGTTTGGTCCACATGACCACCTGGTACAATTAATGGGTCTGTTTCCTGATGACATGAGTGTCCTTTTCATGGGAAAACAGTGGAACCCGGAGCCATTATGTGAGGCAAAGGCATATCTTACATGAGGGCTTCCCTTTTGGGGGTAAGTAGGAGGACCACTAAGTGCACTAGAATAGAGACTGCACAGAGCTGTGAGTACCTATGCTGGTAAGGACTTTGTGTGAATGAGCCTTTCTGGGGAACAAACAGGACAGAAGGTTAACTCTTAAAGGAACTGAGTACCTGTGTCCCTGTGAGCCCTATACTCTCAGACCACAACCTTGTCAGTTTCACCCTCACCCTGTCCCAAACTTGGACTCCCCCTACACGTCACACTGTCACCCGGAGAAACCTTCGCCACCTCGACCCTTCTCTTCTCTACTCTGCTACTGACTACCTCTATGACAAAATCTCACCCCTGTCCTGCCCTGACCTGACTATTTCTGTGTTCAACAGCTCACTTTCATCCTCCCTAGACACTTTGGCTCCCCTCACTACACGCAGACTTAGACCACGTCCACTACAACCGTGGCAAACAAAAGAAACCAGACATCTAAAAAGACATAGTCGCACTCTTGAACGACTGTGGTGAAAAACTAGATCTCTGCAAGATTTCACCTTGTATAAAGCTGCCCTATAATTCTTTCCTCCGTGCTGCCAAACAGACTTATTTTGTTACTCTCATTAACACACTTTCATCCAAACCTCGTCAACTCTTTTCCACTTTTAACTCTCTACTATGTCCCCCACCACCTACTAACTCGCTGACTGCCCAGGACATTGCCACTCATTTCAAAAACAAAATAGATACAATTCGGGATCAGATCGCCACTGTGCAGTCACCTTCCCCTATTCATGTTCCAGACCCACCATCACACTTGTCACTCTCCTCTTTTGACCCGGTCACCACAGAGGAGGTTACAAAGCTTCTCTCTGACACCCACTTCACCACTTGCCCCCTGGACCCTGTTCCCTCACCACTACTTCGGTCACCTTCATACTCTATCCTACACTCTCTTACCCACATTTTCAATCTCTCCCTCTCTACTGGAATCTTTCCCTCCCCTCTAAAGCATGCCCTGGTCACCCCAATACCCAAAAAACCATCATTGGACCCTACCGACCTCAACAATCTCAGGCCAATCTCCTTACTGCCATTCACCTCCAAACTCATAGAACGCCTTATCTACAGCCGCCTGAGCCGCCACCTCGCTGATAACACCTTCTCGATCCCTTACAGTCCGGCTTTCGCCCCCTACACTCCACTGAAACCGCCCTCCTAAAACTCACTAATGACTTAATAACAGCTAAACACAATGGCCACTATTCCTTACTCTTGCTATTAGAACTTTCTGCTGCTTTTGACACTGTGGACCACCTGTTCCTCCTTAAGACCTACAAGACTCTGCTCTCTCATGGTTCTCCTCTTACCTGTCTAAGCGCTCCTTTAGTGTCACCTACAAATCTAACTCCTCCCCTCCTCTTCCTCTTTCTGTAGGTGTCCCCCAAGGCTCTGTTCTTGGACCCCCACTCTTCTCTATCTACACCTCCTCTCTTAGTCAGTTAATAACCACACATGGCTTCCAATACCATCTCTATGCCGATGACACTCAAATCTATCTCTCTACTCCGCAACTCTCCCCCTCAGTGTCCTTGCGTGTCACTAATCTACTAACTGACATATCTGTCTGGATGTCGCAACACTTCTTAAAACTCAACCTTTCAAAAACTGAGCTCTTGATATTTCCTCCTGCCCATGCACCTTCCCCCAACTTTTCCCTTGAGATTGTTAACACAACTATCCAGCCCTCCTCCCATGCCAAGGTCCTAGGTGTCATTCTTGACTCGGACCTCACCTGCTTCCCCACATCCAATCACTATCCAAATCCTGCCACCCTCACCTTCGTAACATCTCCAAAATATGCCCATTCCTCACCAAAGAAACCGCAAAATTACTCATCCACTACCTTGTTATTTCTCGTCTTGACTATTGCAACTCCCTCCTCATTGGCCTACCTCTACACAGGCTATCCCCCCTTCAGTCTATCATGAATGCAGCTGCTAGACTCATCCACCTAACCAACCGCTCAGTGTCTGCAACCCCCCTCTGTCAATCCCTGCACTGGCTTCCTATAGCCCAAAGGATAAAATTCAAAATATTAACAACCGCGTACAAAGCCATCCACAACTCTGGCCCCGGCTATATCTCCAACCTGGTCTCAAAGTATTACCCTAACCGCCCCCTCCGCTCTTCACAAGACCTCCTGCTTTCCAGCTCCGTCATCAACTCCTCCCATGCTCGCCTCCAGGACTTCACTAGAGTGTCTCCCATTCTATGGAACTCTCTACCCCAACCTGTCCGTCTATCTCCCACACTGACTGCCTTTAGGCGATCCCTTAAGACTCATCTCTTCAGGGAAGCCTATCCCACCTCAACCTAACCACTGAACAATCACTTTCTCAAACAATCATCCCCGCACAGCTACCTCCTCATGTATCACTTGCCCCTCCCTTTTAGATTGTAAGCCCTCACGGGCAGGGCCCTCCTTACCATCTTGTCTTAAATTGTATTGTGACTGTAATGTCTTCCTTATATTGTAAAGCGCTGTGCAAACTATTGGCGCTATATAAATCCTGTATAATAATAATAATAATACTGGTAAAGCTGTCCTTTTCTGTATTTATCTGCTCTCTTCTGTCTCCACTGGCTGCAAAAAGCATGTCAAATATTACATTTGCAGAGCTAAATGAGTTTTAACTCCAGAATGCATTACATTAATTAAGAATAATGGTAGTAACTAGGTTATGGGGAGAGAGGTAGATTCCCATGTTTCAATTCTTACACTGCCACTAATAAAATGTGACACTAGCTAAAATCAACATGTTTTGGATGGCATAGGGAAATGTTTTTACCTCTGTCTGATATTCTCTGCTATCCCTTTGTCAACTCTTTGCCAGTGTCAGAGCAGGGACAGAAAATAAGCATAATAGGGGAATCAGACAATATTTAAACTGAATAGAGATGCTAAACCTTCCTTGCTACTAAAAAGGGCAAATTTTATTGATACTTGTGCACACTGGAGAGAAAGACAATAAAAAAAGACCTCTAAATAATATATTATGATGATAATAATAAATAATAATATTTTTTTAAGGTTTATTGTTGGCTGAAGATATATTGGTGGTGCTGTATATGATTTTGGTTAGCTGAAGAAGTATGGTGTGTGTGTGTGTTTGGGATAATTTGTAAATGACCTGGGCAGATAGCTGCACTTTTTTTCAAATTAGGAAATTTCCATATAATGTACAGTTACTCTCTAAACTTCTTAGTATCTCATTGTAGATTTTTTTCATGGATTCTAGCCCACTACAGCCCCATTAATAATTAAATATTTATCTGTATAACATATGAGCATTAGGGATGAGGGAACATGCTTACATTTGGTTAATGGGCTATTCATTGAACCCCCCATAGTTTCTGAAAATTCAGGAACTTCAATCTGAACCCATTAGAAGTCAATGGGGGGCAAATCATTTTGGCCACTTTCCAAGATGAAAGGAATTGTCAAACAAAGAGCATGATTAACTCGGCATTGCCATTGAGGACATGTACCAATGCAAAAATAAATTGTAAAAAATACTGTTTAGCAGGCAGAGGTCCTCTTTTTATGTGACTTTCGAGGCAACATAGAAAAAACATCAATACTTTGAATTACATACTTGTCCTTTAGCTGTATTTAGTGTTAGAGAACAGTAACATTATCTCAGGGTCAGCAGTGTCAGTGACAGTGTCAGCATCATGGTCACATAATCTACACATGTAGTTGATCTTTTTCCTTTTACATTATTGCTTGGCTTAAATACAGCAACAGCCCTGTCTTACTCATTATAACTTTTAGAAAATAGGGTTTTTAGGCATTATTGTCTGCGACAGCTGATATTTTTATACAGTGGTAGTAGACTTGTATTAAAAGTAGCAGCTACAACAGATCTGAAAGCTATAGTAAATTGGACTCTTAAAAAATTAAAACTAAAGCCGTCATACAAAAAGTTTGATAGTATATATTGTGAGCTTTCTTTCACACTACCGCACAATTTTTCCTAAAAGTTTAAGGAAATTTCAAAGCAAAACCATAACATCACATTCCTCAAACCTCCTCCCAATTATTCCCGAAATATCAAAATTTTAGACTTCAGGTATGTGTTTTTGCGCCTTAAGTGCGCACGTTTCCGTGTGTATGTCCTTTGTGCGCATGCGCCGTAGCGCACATTTTTCAGTTACCCATAAAATGTGGCCATGCACCCAGCGTAGTGGTGCTTGGTACCTTACAACTGTATCCACAATGCAGTTTCCTCAAAAAACACTACACTCAAGTGAGTGATACATTAAAGTGATACATATCTAAAGAATGTAATAAAGTCTCGACATAGATACAATCTCGTGATTATCGCAAATTGTATGTGTATATAAATGAACCGCTGTAAAATAAACCTATAGACAATATAATAATCTATGAAGTTGTCAGTGTCATAATGAATGTCCTTAAAAATAAATAAACATATTGAAGAATCCATACATGAAGAAATAATGTGCACCATGTTTTTACACGACAGATAAGGTCTGTACTCACCAGATAGCTGTTATAAACTCACTTTAAGGTATATCAGAATGTTGGTCTGCCTCTCAATGCTGGTGACGTTCAGCAGAAATACCTCCTCTGACTTTTAGCAGATATGGATACGCAACTTTTCAACTTCAGATCTCCTCGTATAGAAGGTACAGAAACGACCAAAAATGGCTCAAAGGGAATAAATGAGGATACTCATAGTGCAGCAAGTCTGATAAAAAAACTTTATTACAAAGATTAAAACTACTCACAAGAGACAAGCATCAAATCGCATGCAAACACTGCACCGCTGTCTATGTGCAAGACTGGGGTTTAGTGATCTCAACGTACACCCACTCGTCTATGCGTTTCTTCTTAGGACTTCATTGGGACAGTGTGCAGGTTGAGAGTTACTAACTATACCTTATAAAGGTTAGACCAGAACACAACCTTAATTTGTTCATGTGATTCCAATTTGAACAAATATTATTAACCCAATCATAGCAATTTAAACAGGATCTTCCCATACAAGAGTCCCCAGATAAAATACAATGGAACTACCATAAGTACCAAAACCAAAGCAAAAAGAAATATTAAATTGTATAATAAAATGTTAATAACATTAATACATATACCTTTGGGATTTCAATGCATGCATGTACAACACATAAATGCACAATATAAATGCATATACACCTTAAACTGGCATAACCCACACACCTAAAATGGGATGTGTCATCATGTTCTATTAAGATACCTGAACATATATGTCCCAATAAGCTAAATACTTTGTGAAGGAGGTGATAAGAACATGTGTAAAGGGGGTATATTAATTGTTTGTGAAAAAAAAACAATTTAAATCGAATTCCACATTCAATCCTTTTGGTTTCAGAGTATTGAGGCTAAAATCCATCTGGACTAATTTTGTGATATTTTTTCCTTTACTTACTCCCTCTCCAATGTTTGTTCACCTTATTTATAAAATAAGGTAGGAGTCTTTCTCGTGGTATTCTGCCCTAAGAACACCACGAGAAAGACTCCTACAGTACAAGGAGAAGAAAAACCCAACCAGGACCCCTCTTGTAGTTACCTACAACCCCACTTTAGAATCATCAAAGATCTACAGCCAGTACTCTCAGAAGACCCCATGCTTCAAGAAATTTTCCCTCAGCTCGCAATACTTTGAAGCAACCACTGAACCTGAGAAGAAGATTGGTACGCAGTAAACTTATCCCAGAAAAGGAACGGACACAGAATGGCGCAGTACAATGCAAAAAAACCTGCTGCAAACTTTGCCAACATATATGTGACAAGAATACAGCGAGTCACAACAACAAAATGTACACCATTAAGGGATCATACTCGTGTACATCTGCTAACGTGGTTTCAGGGCCATCTTTGATATTGATTGGCCCCTGGGCAAACATTTTATTGGGCCCCCACCAAGCCAAGCCCGCTAACTGCCATGCAGTTTCTCTCTCCACCTCAACATCCTAAATCAATTTATTTATTTTATATTTTTTTTTAAATGATGGGCCCAGTAACTTAAGGAGTGTGACAATCAGCCAGCGCTGCAGATATATAAAAAATATATCTGCGGTGCTCGCTGATTGTAACACTCCTGCAGTTACTGTTTGTGAATCACCCCCCTCTGCGGCATTCACAAAGTCCGATAGAAGTGACATTTCAGACCGATCAGTTGTTCTAGGCAGATATGATCGGTTCTCTTGCACTTGCACAGTATGCCGATCTGCCCTGGAATAGCCGACAAAGCGTTGGAATGCTTGACCCAATAGGCAGTCACACATTCCATCACTGTCAAACTGAGCGGGATTATGTTGTAATGTGTGACCACGTCACCGGTCACACATTCCAACGTAGTCACAAACTTTGATAAAACACCCACTCTGTCACTTGCAAATGTGTCCCCTGAGTAGTATCCAGTAGTGTGGGAGGAGCAGGACACTGAGGCTCTGTCTCTCTCCAAAGCACAGGGATCAGAGCCTATCATGAATGCCTAGACCAGCCGGCCAGCCCATCTGCATCATCAGTTGCTAGGCAGACAGGGGGCTGATTAAAAAAAAGGTCCTGATCTTCTGATCTCTGCTGCCTGTCTGCAAGGGGATCAGAGTCTGTTATTGAGCCTGTGATCCCCGTGCTCTCCCAACTCATCCTCTTGGTTTACTTAATCTCTCCCCCCTGCTGTTACTTGCAGACAGGCAGCAGATCGGGAGATCAGGACTTTTGTCTGCTCTGCCTAGCAACTGATGACATGATGGGCGGGCCGGTGTACGTAATTATGACAGCTCGCCCATCAGCATCATCAGGGCAGACAAAGGGACTAGGCAGAGCAGACAAAGGTCCCCTTTGCCGATCTCTGCTGTCTGTCTTATATCTGGAGAGATAAGGGAAACCAGGAGGGTGAGGGGGAGAAGAGACGGGACACTGACATCCTGCATCTCCAGGTAGGGAGCGAGCAGTGCAGGCTCAAGGGGCAGCTGCTTTGGGCCCCACAACAATGACTGAGCCTAGGGCAACTGCCCCTTTTGCCTGCGTTAAAGACGGGCCTGGCTACAGTGGTTGCTGTATTCATAAAAATGTCTCCTGCACTTAGCCAGCATCGCCTTCGCTCTTTGTAAGCACAAGGAACGCAAGGACTCTCTCAGTGATGTCAATTGGGCCAGTATTAACGGGTCCAAGCATCGTTTGTGGTGGACTTCGAGCAGGTGGATCTGTGTCAGCAGGGAGGATATCTGCTGGAGACGCTGGCGCTTGACTCGGGCACCAATCTTGATCAGAGTGCCCCTAATATACACATTATGTGCCTCCCAGATCGAGTACGGGGAGCACTCCGAGGGGGCATTCAGAGCAAAATAGGATCGCAGATCATCTTCTATTTCCCCCGCCAGGGTCGGGTCTTGCATTACGGTCTCGTTCAGACGCCAGCGCCATTGCCGCATCTCCGATGCACCCAGATCCACCCTGATCGAAACCGCCGCGTGGTCAGACAAGGAGATGTTGCCTATGGTAGAGTGGCAAACTAATGGCAATACGGAGTGGTGCACAAGAAAGTAGTCAATGCGCGTATACGTTTGTTGGGCCGAAGAAAAGTAGGAATAGTCCCTATCTGACGGATGGTGAATCCTCCACACGTCGGACAACTGATGTAGGTGGAGGTTTTTCTTGAGGCGCTTTAGCGCCGCTCTAGATAAGTGGGAGGTCGATCTGGAGGAGTCCATCTGTGGATTCAGGAGAAGATTGAAATCTCCGCCGACTATCAAAACCCCCTCCTGGAAGTCATCCAATGTTTTCAGTACCCTTTCCAGGAATTAGATCTGGCTTAAGTTAGGGAGGTATACATTCACCAGTGTAACCATCTGATTCTCAATTTTCCCCTTAAGCATGAGCAAGCGGCCCTCCTCCCCGGCCTGCATGTCCACAAGCGTCCATGGAAGGTTTCTCGATAAGACAATAGACACCCCCCTCGACCTCTTATCTGGAGAGTAGCTATGATAAGACGTCGGAAAAAACGGTGATCTGACAGTTTGGGTGAATGCCCTTGCTGAAAGTGCGTTTCCTGTAGGAAACCAACGTGAGCTCGCTGTCTATGGAGTTCATGTAGTACCGCGGTTCGTTTTTCAGGGATATTCATACCCCTTACGTTGAGGGACAGAAAGCTATACGGAGGCATGTTTGGATCCTGGTTCAGGGGTCAGATCTGATTTGGTGAGGGGAACGGGAGAGGAACAGGGGGAGAGGGGTGGGGCTGCACCAGAGGAAGGGGGGATGGAGTCAGGGCCATCTTTATTATGAATTGGACCCTGGGCAATTAATGCCCAGGGTTTCTTGGGCCCCCTCCACCCGCCCCCTTCACCCTGTGAAACATCATATGGTCACAATATGCACTGTACAGCAGGGCCAGTGCAAGGATTTTGACAATTGACAAAAAAACATCTTTACTTGTCGCACTCCTTAACCCCTTGTAATGGGGTGGGTGCTCGCAGTGAATGCGGATGGCGCCACAAACATCAGCAATATATAGAAATGTCACCAGCACACCAAAACATCCTTTTAGAATAGCCAAATGTTTATTTATTTACAGTTCCTTGTCAGAAAAACAAGCGCTTTCGGGACCATGCAGGGTCCTTTCATCAGGCGCTTGTTTTTCTGACAAGGAAAGGCAAATAAATTATCATTTTGCTATCCTAAAAGGATTTGATGTGCTGGTGACATTTCTATATAGTGCATTTTCAGCCCCCCACTATATGTTACATTTTCACATTCATATAGCACACCCAATTCACATTTACAAAGTATTTCTTACTTTTCTATTTGTTTTTTTAGCAGATTACACACAGGACTCTACAGGCAGCTTCCATCACATCAAGGGGCTTGTTTAACCTAATCCAGTGTGTTCCAGCACGGTTGGTAGCTGGAATGCACTGTATCGCATTATAAAATGTTCCCTGTGTTCTGGGGCAGGAGGGGGCCTGGAGATACATTCAAGTCAATGGCACCACAGCCACGTCTCCTGCCTTGCAGTGCATTTAACTGCACCAGAACACAAAAATGACTGCACCAGTCGCAAAAAATAGGTCATGCATGCACGCGGGAGAATTTTATTATGCGATCTAGTGCATTCCAGCTACTAACCGTGCAAAGTGAGAGACAGTAATATGCAATGCACCAGCCAAACCTGAGATCACTAACCCTTTGTTAGTACAGACAGTCCTGTACATCTGATCATGAGCCAGTACACACAGGATTAATTATAGTGACCATTACTTCCAGCCCCATCCTTAACATTACATTCAATTGTCGAAATATAAGAATATCCAGCAAGTAAAAAGGTGAACAGCAATGTTTGTTTAAACGGTTATGTTGTGTTGGGAAAATTTAACACATATAAAATAGGATTCTATTCCAATCTGGCTGAAAAAAATTTCTTTAGTATGAATATTCACAGACTAGAGCTGGAAGAAAGTGATGACAGGGGGGGACGTGGAACGCAGCTCCCTGCTGGGACTGTCACCCTCTGTCTGCAGCAGGAAAAGCTTCCCTCAGTCCATGCAGGGACCGTCACTCTCTCTCAGGAACACTCAATCCTCTGATTATAATATTACCTCCTATCTGGCTCCGGGCAAAAGCTGAGGCTCTTATCATCAGCACTAACTTCCTGTCAGAGACATACGGGGAAAACACAGCCCAAGACGTCTGAAGAGCTGAGTACATCGTTCCTGTGACAGTGCCCCATCCACCTGCTACACTGTCACAGCTTATGCACACTTTGCTTTGAGCTCTGCTCCTGTGCCCCCACACCTCCTGAGTTACAGTCAGAGCTGGGTTTGCAGTCTGACACTACAAGTGGTCAAGGGGCAGCTGCTTTGGGCCCCAAGGCAATCACTGGGCCCGGGGCAAATGCCCTTTTTGCCCTGCCTTAAAGACGGCCCTGCGTGGTTTATATGATACAGTGTTTAGCATGTGACAAAGGCATTGGGGAAACTGGCCTTAAGCTGCATCTCAGGATGAACCTACACAGGAGCTCGATCAAGAACCACAAAGAAAATGAATATTGCACCCCAGTAGGACATCACTTCTCCCAGAAAGATCACTCCATCCAAAACCGCAATATAAAAGTACTGAAAGGAAATTTTAAAAACTCTCATGAAAGAAAAACTTTCGAAATAAAAATGATTTTACATTTCAATTCCATAAAGGAGGGACTTAATGTGGATTCTGGTTTTCTTACACACTACCAGAACCTTTTATGAATATACAGAACATAATAATATTCATGTATGTTGTATATCCCTGATCTGTGCAGGATTTATTGGTCATCCTATGTTTATTTGTTCTGTGTTCTAGTTATCAGGATACATTCTTTACTCCCAGGTCCAACATTTATGACACCCCACTCACCCCCCCCTCCCTAACAACTTTCTCTTGCTTTAAGTGGTTAACGTTGTCATGTTGATTAGGATTGCTTCTGACCTGAAGAAGAGAGGTTAACTCTCGAAAGCTTGTCTTTTATATATTTTGTTAGTCCAATAAGAAAGGTATCATCGCATACTACAATACTCCGTTTTTGTTTTTTTGATACATCTTTTCTACTGGACTAATATGGCTTACCCATTTACATTACACT
>NW_017306990.1:269086-273697 GCF_000935625.1 Nanorana parkeri
GGCCCAGTAACTTAAGGAGTGTGACAATCAGCCAGCGCTGCAGATATATAAAAAATATATCTGCGGTGCTCGCTGATTGTAACACTCCTGCAGTTACTGTTTGTGAATCACCCCCCTCTGCGGCATTCACAAAGTCCGATAGAAGTGACATTTCAGACCGATCAGTTGTTCTAGGCAGATATGATCGGTTCTCTTGCACTTGCGCAGTATGCCGATCTGCCCTGGAATAGCCGACAAAGCGTTGGAATGCTTGACCCAATAGGCAGTCACACATTCCATCACTGTCAAACTGAGCGGGATTATGTTGTAATGTGTGACCACGTCACCGGTCACACATTCCAACGTAGTCACAAACTTTGATAAAACACCCACTCTGTCACTTGCAAATGTGTCCCCTGAGTAGTATCCAGTAGTGTGGGAGGAGCAGGACACTGAGGCTCTGTCTCTCTCCAAAGCACAGGGATCAGAGCCTATCATGAATGCCTAGACCAGCCGGCCAGCCCATCTGCATCATCAGTTGCTAGGCAGACAGGGGGCTGATTAAAAAAAAGGTCCTGATCTTCTGATCTCTGCTGCCTGTCTGCAAGGGGATCAGAGTCTGTTATTGAGCCTGTGATCCCCGTGCTCTCCCAACTCATCCTCTTGGTTTACTTAATCTCTCCCCCCTGCTGTTACTTGCAGACAGGCAGCAGATCGGGAGATCAGGACTTTTGTCTGCTCTGCCTAGCAACTGATGACATGATGGGCGGGCCGGTGTACGTAATTATGACAGCTCGCCCATCAGCATCATCAGGGCAGACAAAGGGACTAGGCAGAGCAGACAAAGGTCCCCTTTGCCGATCTCTGCTGTCTGTCTTATATCTGGAGAGATAAGGGAAACCAGGAGGGTGAGGGGGAGAAGAGACGGGACACTGACATCCTGCATCTCCAGGTAGGGAGCGAGCAGTGCAGGCTCAAGGGGCAGCTGCTTTGGGCCCCACAACAATGACTGAGCCTAGGGCAACTGCCCCTTTTGCCTGCGTTAAAGACGGGCCTGGCTACAGTGGTTGCTGTATTCATAAAAATGTCTCCTGCACTTAGCCAGCATCGCCTTCGCTCTTTGTAAGCACAAGGAACGCAAGGACTCTCTCAGTGATGTCAATTGGGCCAGTATTAACTGGTCCAAGCATCGTTTGTGGTGGACTTCGAGCAGGTGGATCTGTGTCAGCAGGGAGGATATCTGCTGGAGACGCTGGCGCTTGACTCGGGCACCAATCTTGATCAGAGTGCCCCTAATATACACATTATGTGCCTCCCAGATCGAGTACGGGGAGCACTCCGAGGGAGCATTCAGAGCAAAATAGGATCGCAGATCATCTTCTATTTCCCCCGCCAGGGTCGGGTCTTGCATTACGGTCTCGTTCAGACGCCAGCGCCATTGCCGCATCTCCGATGCACCCAGATCCACCCTGATCGAAACCGCTGCGTGGTCAGACAAGGAGATGTTGCCTATGGTAGAGTGGGAAACTAATGGCAATACGGAGTGGTGCACAAGAAAGTAGTCAATGCGCGTATACGTTTGTTGGGCCGAAGAAAAGTAGGAATAGTCCCTATCTGATGGATGGTGAATCCTCCACACGTCGGACAACTGATGTAGGTGGAGGTTTTTCTTGAGGCGCTTTAGCGCCGCTCTAGATAAGTGGGAGGTCGATCTGGAGGAGTCCATCTGTGGATTCAGGAGAAGATTGAAATCTCCGCCGACTATCAAAACCCCCTCCTGGAAGTCATCCAATGTTTTCAGTACCCTTTCCAGGAATTAGATCTGGCTTAAGTTAGGGAGGTATACATTCACCAGTGTAACCATCTGATTCTCAATTTTCCCCTTAAGCATGAGCAAGCGGCCCTCCTCCCCGGCCTGCATGTCCACAAGCGTCCATGGAAGGTTTCTCGATAAGACAATAGACACCCCCCTCGACCTCTTATCTGGAGAGTAGCTATGATAAGACGTCGGAAAAAACGGTGATCTGACAGTTTGGGTGAATGCCCTTGCTGAAAGTGCGTTTCCTGTAGGAAACCAACGTGAGCTCGCTGTCTATGGAGTTCATGTAGTACCGCGGTTCGTTTTTCAGGGATATTCATACCCCTTACGTTGAGGGACAGAAAGCTATACGCAGGCATGTTTGGATCCTGGTTCAGGGGTCAGATCTGATTTGGTGAGGGGAACGGGAGAGGAACAGGGGGAGAGGGGTGGGGCTGCACCAGAGGAAGGGGGGATGGAGTCAGGGCCATCTTTATTATGAATTGGACCCTGGGCAATTAATGCCCAGGGTTTCTTGGGCCCCCTCCACCCGCCCCCTTCACCCTGTGAAACATCATATGGTCACAATATGCACTGTACAGCAGGGCCAGTGCAAGGATTTTGACAATTGACAAAAAAACATCTTTACTTGTCGCACTCCTTAACCCCTTGTAATGGGGTGGGTGCTCGCAGTGAATGCGGATGGCGCCACAAACATCAGCAATATATAGAAATGTCACCAGCACACCAAAACATCCTTTTAGAATAGCCAAATGTTTATTTATTTACAGTTCCTTGTCAGAAAAACAAGCGCTTTCGGGACCATGCAGGGTCCTTTCATCAGGCGCTTGTTTTTCTGACAAGGAAAGGCAAATAAATTATCATTTTGCTATCCTAAAAGGATTTGATGTGCTGGTGACATTTCTATATAGTGCATTTTCAGCCCCCCACTATATGTTACATTTTCACATTCATATAGCACACCCAATTCACATTTACAAAGTATTTCTTACTTTTCTATTTGTTTTTTTAGCAGATTACACACAGGACTCTACAGGCAGCTTCCATCACATCAAGGGGCTTGTTTAACCTAATCCAGTGTGTTCCAGCACGGTTGGTAGCTGGAATGCACTGTATCGCATTATAAAATGTTCCCTGTGTTCTGGGGCAGGAGGGGGCCTGGAGATACATTCAAGTCAATGGCACCACAGCCACGTCTCCTGCCTTGCAGTGCATTTAACTGCACCAGAACACAAAAATGACTGCACCAGTCGCAAAAAATAGGTCATGCATGCACGCGGGAGAATTTTATTATGCGATCTAGTGCATTCCAGCTACTAACCGTGCAAAGTGAGAGACAGTAATATGCAATGCACCAGCCAAACCTGAGATCACTAACCCTTTGTTAGTACAGACAGTCCTGTACATCTGATCATGAGCCAGTACACACAGGATTAATTATAGTGACCATTACTTCCAGCCCCATCCTTAACATTACATTCAATTGTCGAAATATAAGAATATCCAGCAAGTAAAAAGGTGAACAGCAATGTTTGTTTAAACGGTTATGTTGTGTTGGGAAAATTTAACACATATAAAATAGGATTCTATTCCAATCTGGCTGAAAAAAATTTCTTTAGTATGAATATTCACAGACTAGAGCTGGAAGAAAGTGATGACAGGGGGGGACGTGGAACGCAGCTCCCTGCTGGGACTGTCACCCTCTGTCTGCAGCAGGAAAAGCTTCCCTCAGTCCATGCAGGGACCGTCACTCTCTCTCAGGAACACTCAATCTTCTGATTATAATATTACCTCCTATCTGGCTCCGGGCAAAAGCTGAGGCTCTTATCATCAGCACTAACTTCCTGTCAGAGACATACGGGGAAAACACAGCCCAAGACGTCTGAAGAGCTGAGTGCATCGTTCCTGTGACAGTGCCCCATCCACCTGCTACACTGTCACAGCTTATGCACACTTTGCTTTGAGCTCTGCTCCTGTGCCCCCACACCTCCTGAGTTACAGTCAGAGCTGGGTTTGCAGTCTGACACTACAAGTGGTCAAGGGGCAGCTGCTTTGGGCCCCAAGGCAATCACTGGGCCCGGGGCAAATGCCCTTTTTGCCCTGCCTTAAAGACGGCCCTGCGTGGTTTATATGATACAGTGTTTAGCATGTGACAAAGGCATTGGGGAAACTGGCCTTAAGCTGCATCTCAGGATGAACCTACACAGGAGCTCGATCAAGAACCACAAAGAAAATGAATATTGCACCCCAGTAGGACATCACTTCTCCCAGAAAGATCACTCCATCCAAAACCGCAATATAAAAGTACTGAAAGGAAATTTTAAAAACTCTCATGAAAGAAAAACTTTCGAAATAAAAATGATTTTACATTTCAATTCCATAAAGGAGGGACTTAATGTGGATTCTGGTTTTCTTACACACTACCAGAACCTTTTATGAATATACAGAACATAATAATATTCATGTATGTTGTATATCCCTGATCTGTGCAGGATTTATTGGTCATCCTATGTTTATTTGTTCTGTGTTCTAGTTATCAGGATACATTCTTTACTCCCAGGTCCAACATTTATGACACCCCACTCACCCCCCCCTCCCTAACAACTTTCTCTTGCTTTAAGTGGTTAACGTTGTCATGTTGATTAGGATTGCTTCTGACCTGAAGAAGAGAGGTTAACTCTCGAAAGCTTGTCTTTTATATATTTTGTTAGTCCAATAAGAAAGGTATCATCGCATACTACAATACTCCGTTTTTGTTTTTTTGATACATCTTTTCTACTGGACTAATATGGCTTACCCATTTACATTACACT
>NW_017306990.1:273735-277438 GCF_000935625.1 Nanorana parkeri
GATGGAAGGGTCCCCCGGTCAAAGTATTTGACTATTTATGCAATCTAGATCTAGAATAGAACTATGTATAGACGTACATGTATGGCTATGAGGTATGGGATGTGTTTCAACTCACTATGTGCTTAATACTAAAGAAATGCAATCACATGAAAAACAGGTCTATGGATGTTGGAATATAAGAACACTACAAGATAAGCGTAGGCAGTCCTATTCTCCTGCGCGGACTTGCGATCCCTCCCTCCTACTGCGGCCCCGAGGTCTCCCCGGGACAAAAGATTGGACAGAGTATTACGGTTGGAGACTTCTGTCCCCACTTATACCCCACACAGAGAGCTCGACCCTCATTAAGCCACTCCAATTGGGTGGTGAGTAATTGGTATACAGTGGTGTGAATGGTGGTGGGACTCTCTCCGCTGGGTATAAAAACCCAGGCACATATCTCTGTACACTCTGTATACTTTACATACTTAAAATAGACCTATTAGTGTATTGTGGACATGTGTTGACTTAATGTATTGTCTTCTGTTAGGGCAGGTCACAATCCCCTGAAGAAGCCAAGTTGTGACATACCTAATGTATTGATCTATAATAGATATGTTTAATATGTCAAATAGGTCTATGCTCCTGGTCCAACAGTGTTTTAAATTGTTTGCAACTGTTTGTTGCCTTTTTTATAATATATACTTGTAATATAGGTGATATTTATAATAAAAACATTTCTACCAAACTTCAAGCCACGTTGTTTTATCTCTCGAAAACCCTGGTGTTTCTCTTTGTGTGTTGTAATCCTTTATATTGAAGAGGGAGAGATTACACCTGGGGGACCATTGGGCTAGCCACTCACGACTGTTTTGCAATCTTGTAGTACAGCAGCAGGAGGAAGTGGATGACTTTTTGCTGTCTCGAGCTATCCTTTGAATACTGACTCTATTCGTTTGAGAGAGAGGCAGTAGGGTGTAGAGGATGACTAAAAGGAGAAGGAGGAGGTTTGGTGTGCTGGCAGTAAGAGGGTTGGGATGCTTGTGGTGATAAGATTTGGGGTAGCTTCAAAGGGGGCATTTCACTCCTCCCCAATTCAAGGGGAAAAGTAGGTGGGGATTACTGCCACCATCCACCATAACAAAAAAAGAAAGTCTTAGGTGTATACACCACTTTGTACCTATTCACTCTTCCACAATGCAGAGGGAAGGATGGCAGCAGTGAATGGAGAGGGGGAATTCTATGGTGGGGAAGGGCAGACAACAATGAAAATTATGTGTACATTCTTATGACCAAAGGCTGCCAGCTCGTTCCCAAATCTTCCTTCAATATTTTCAAACATATCAGGGAGACAGTGTGGCAGGGGTGAATGGTGCAGAAGGTAATGAAGTGGCAGAAAAAATCCAAGCACTTTCATTAGGTCATGTTTGAAAAGGTGAGAAACCAGGCAGCTTGCATATAAAAAAAGCATTAAAATGTATTTTGCGGAAAAAAGCCAGCAAAAAATGTACTTACTTCATGCACAGTATTTAATCACTTTTACCAGGCTGCATTTTGACTTCACTAAATTGTAGATCCTCAAATAATTTGTGCCGACACTGTCCTTCCTTCTGAAAGGTGGCTACTTTTGTTTCCCATGGTTCATGTGAGTTGTAAAGTAGCCACCCCTTCAAGCTCGCTCCCGATATGGGTTACAATCTCATGTTTAGATGATTTGAGGCTCTACAGCTGATTGATACACAAATAAGCTATATTTTTAAGAAAACTCCCAAAATAAATCTAAATCCAGACAGTGGGAAGTAGACTTGTGTGCCGTCAAAAAATTAGTTCCGTTTCGTTTCGTTCCGTAATATCCATTATTTCGTATTTCGTAATTATTATCCGAAACTCAATTCGGATTCGTACAAAATACGTATTTTCGTTAGTTTCGGCACATTTTCGTAACTTTACGAACATTCCTTATGATGAAGTTAAAAAGCAAAAATACCTTTGTTAATATTGGAGTCGATGTGGTAGTTGTTTTTTTACCAGAAATACAAATTCCGTTAACGGATTCCGTATCCGAATTCCGTATTTCGGCCTTTAAAAAAAACTACCATCAACTCCAATATAAATGTACTTTGCTTTTTACCTTCAATATAACGAATGTTCGTAATGGAACGAAAATACGTCAACGGAATTTCGTATTTCCTGCCTGTATTTGTAATGCAACTCTCAGCAGCAGCGGATCCGTATTTCGGATTAAAAAAAAATCTTGTCATGTTGTTCAACCTAATTTACAGGGATAATATTAGTTCCTGTTTCAAAGAAATTCGGATCCGAAATTCGTTAACGGAATTTCGTATTTCGGATATAAATTCGGAAAATGCCGTTCGGATTTCGTATGCTTACGAATCTACGAATTTCAGGAAAATTCGTACGAATTTCGATTCGTAACGAAACGAATCGCACATGTCTAGTGGGAAGTAGATATAATGAAAACAGTGGAGGAGGGAGAAGTAGCTTATGTAGTGTACCCCAGCACAGAACATCAGAACATGTGGGATGCTTGTCTCCTGTCTTTGAAAAAAAGCATACAATATATGTTTTTTTTTTATCCAAGACTTACTTGGAAGTGATGAAGAGAACACTGGACACACTTTAGCTATGATAGCAAAAGCTCAGGTAAGGTCCATATCCCTATTGGATCTCATACCGGGCATTTAATTACTGATACACCCTCCATAGCTCAAGAATTTGAACCATACTCATCAAACTGATGATTCTAAAGGTGCCCATAAACCTTACAATTATCTGCAGATTTCCTGTGGTCAGATGAAAAAAGTGCAACAGATTGGCCCAGGTGGAGACTAGTCCATCCACACAGTTAAGTGTAGATGGAGGAATCTGTTGCACCTTTTCCATCTGACCACAGAAAATCTGCAGATAATTGTAAGGTGTATGGCCAGCTTTAGACTACCCTTGATGAAGAGGCCCTGCCTCATTTACTACAGCATGCCTCTATGCTGCGATTGTCAGAAGCATGCAGAAATATCCTGAATGCACCTATCACATTACAGGAGTTGTGGAGGGCAGTAGCAGATTCTCCTACTAATAAGGCACTAGGAAATGATGGCCTTTCCACATAGATATATAAATTGTATAGGGACTTTATTCACCCATAACTAAACGCACTCCAAGAGGAAAATTCTCAATGGGCATTGCCCATATCTGTGAAAGAAGCTACCATTATAATTTTCATCAAACCAAGTAAAAATTCAGTGTTAGTGGAATCAAAATAACCAACCTCACTACTGACATCTGACCTAAACTGTTGGCCTGGGTGCTGGGTAATCACTTGTCCAGGGTTATCCATAAGCTGGTACATGTAGATCAATCTGGTTTCATACACATCTGCCACAATTAATATTCCCGATTATACCTACATTTACAAACCCTTACAGAGAACCATGGTAACAGTGGTGGTGTGGTAAGTGGTGTCTTTAGATGGTGCTAAGGCATTCAATAGTGTTGAGTAGCAGTATCTCATGTGATCTCTACAACTTTGTTGTTTGGGTTTATAACATAGATCCAACTGTTGTAATCTAACCCATCTGCCAGTGTTAGGGTGAAAAATGTGCTGTGGGATGCATTTGTGCTGAAAAGAGACACTCTGCAGGGGTGTCTCTCACTCTCAAACTGTTGGTACCAATCCATACGTGCACCAAAAAACATATATATATAT
>NW_017306990.1:277665-323723 GCF_000935625.1 Nanorana parkeri
CTATATATATATATATATATATTATATACAAGGTCACACCCTTGTTTACAGTCTATTAAAAGGTTTTTGGCAGATTAACTCCCTTTTGCAAAGACTACATTTGGAAAAAAGGGCCTTCACTTATCAGGCTTAAGTTGGCAACCTTACAACTGGCTAAATATGCCCACTGTAGTGTATATTTTCTACATTGTTCCTGAGAGATAATATAGTAACATAGTGGCTCTTTCCTTACAATTACAGACAATCCTACTGTACATATGCAACACAAAATATGGGCATTGGCTAAAAAACATCATAACATATGATGGGTACACTAAGTGCTCAGCAATGTGGGATAATCATAACTACCCTGAACTCTGCAACCTAGAGGAATTTGAGTTGTGGTATAAATGTGTGGCTATCCATATTCATGACCTATACCAAAATTGACTAATTCAGTATTTTTAATCACTGCAAGGGAGATTTGGGTTACTGAAACAGAGATTCTTTAAGTATTGGCAGTTGCAATATGCAGTGGTAGCCCAGTTCAAGCAGTGTGCACGGAAATATATAGATACCCTGCTGTTAATGAATATAGCAAAATCAAAGGCTAAATAGGGACTTATGTACCATATTTATAAAACCCTACTGCTGCAACAGGGGAAGCCTTTTATTACCCTGCTAAAAAGGCTAGGAGGATGATGTGGATCAGCTGTCTGAAGAGTAATGGTCTGATGTTCTGTGATCCCTGGGGTATCTGTCTCTCCCACAGACCTATCATACCCCATTACAATTATTCCAATAGTTATGAAGATATGAACCTGTTTGTGCAAGATGTTTGTTAGGAAGTGTCCTAAACTTGTAAGGTACTGGAGAGATGTTACCTATACAATAAACATAGCGTTTCAAGCGCACCTACATTTTGACTCTAAGATTTGCCTTTTCGGTCTGATTTATGGAGAACAGTTCACACCTACAATCACTAGATTTCCCCTTTTTTGCACATAAACTCCTTGCTCAGAAATGGATATCCTCTAACCCACCTACATTTGAGTTGTGGGGACAAACAGTTGATATGGTTATTCAACATGAGCAGTTAACATACAACCCCGGCCGCTTTGGTGACTCTAGATAACCTCGGGCCAATCGCACGTCCCCGTGACGGCAACGATACATTCGGATGTCTGCTCTATCAACTTTCGATGGTACTTTCCGCGCCTACCGTGGTGACCATGGGTAAGGGGGAATCAGGGTTCGATTCCGGAGAGGGACCCTGAGAAACGGCTACCATATCCAAGGAAGGCAGCAGGCGCGCAAATTACCCACTCCCGACTCGGGGAGGTAGTGACGAAAAATAACAATACAGGACTCTCTCAAGGCCCTGTAGTTGGAATGAGTACACTTTAAATCCTTTAACGAGGATCTATTGGAGGGCAAGTCTGGTGCCAGCAGCCACAGTAATTCCAGCTCCAATAGCGTATATTAAAGTTGCTGCAGTTAAAAAGCTTGTAATTGGATCTTGGGATCGAGCTGGCGGTCGATCCATTTGTTTAAAGTGTTCAAACCAAGACTTGTCTTAAGTCTCCTGGTTGTCCCACTAGGACAATTAGAGGATAAAAGCTCGATTTGAGGCAAGGAAATTTAATGGATGGGCTTAATGCACAGGTGGCAACCTATCACAGTACCACGCTTGAATTCACGGAGCTCCTGAGAATGACCCATTCTTTCACAAATGTTTGTACAAGCAATCTGCATACCTAGGTTCTTGATTTTATACACCTGTGGCCATGGAGGTGATTTGAACAACTGAATCCAATTATTTGGAGGGGTGTCCCAATACTTTTGCCAACATAGCGTATATTGGCAAGCGTGCAGGGATCAGTCTCAGAGCCATTATTTCTAAAAGCAGGAACAGTCTTTATTTTTGTAAAGGCACACAGCTCAGGCAATTCAACAAAATAACTTATATTCAGCAAATAATAATATAAAGTTTGATTATCTTCAGTATAACATAAATAGAGTCTCACCAACTTAAATCTTGCTCACAGGTATAATATCAGAGTCCCAGAGTTTTTGGTAGCTTCCCACAGATCAAAGCTCAGTCCAGTTCAGTTCAGCAGCTCACATGGCTTTCAGTGCACACCTGTGTTAATCCAACTCCTCCCCAGGTTCTGTGGAGTTTCCTGTGTTTTCTAGACAATCCTCCTGCCTGGCTGTTAACCCTCTGTTGCCCCTTAAAGGGACCATAACCCAAATAGAGGGGTGACAAAGGCTTTCCAGGACCCATCCCTGGCATCCTGTACAACATATCTACAGTATATACTGTATGTATTAGACTTTAGACTTCCAGATGTATGCACTTGTCCTGGGTTAGTTACTCAGAGTATTTTTGCCAGTGGGCAGCATAAAAACCAAACAACTACAATTTTTACACGGAGGTTTCTTACTATACTTTGCTCATGAAAGATTTAGGGGGTCATACACAAAGCTGCCGAAGGCAGTCGAGCGAATAACCTAGACGAACATTTTTCGGCTATTCACTACGGCTTAGTACAGCTGAAATCAGCCGTACATCAGCTGAAATCAGCCGTACATCAGCTGCACTTCGGTCAGCTGAAATCAGCCGTACATCGGCTTCACTTCGGTCAGCCGAACATGCTCTGCATGTCCGGCTGAGCTGAAGTGTAGAAGGACTGCGACTCAGCCGATCCAACATCTGGATTGGCTGAGCCGAAGTTCCGGCAGCTCACCCGCTGCCGTTCGCCCCTATAGGGGCCAAACGGCAGTGAGTGAACAGCCGAATGCTGCCGAGCGGCATTCTGCTCGGCTATTCTGCTCGGTGCCTCCTTGGTACCGAGCAGAATAGCAAATCAGTGAAAATAGTTTTTAAAAAGTTTACATTTTTTTAATGTAAACAAATGGGTAAATTAAAAAATAAATAAAGATTAAACATTGTTTTAAATGGGTGGAGCTAGCAGTGACAACTAGCTCTGCCCAACTATTTCCTATTGGTATGCACCTGCTAGAGTCTTCTAGCAGGTCCCAGCCAATGAATAACAACTGGGCAGAGGCAGTCGTGAGGTCACTTGAGGTCACCAGGTCATTTGGGGACGCTGATATGTCATTACAACTGTCATTTGCAAGGTGAAAGCCAGCCTATGGCTGGATCCTTCGGCTCTTACGTGAATAACCCCAATAGTTTAAGTAAAGATCAGGATTTGCTGGCAAGTTGGGACTAAACTAGAGACTCTTTCCTAGTCCTTAACAGATGTTAAGTTTAGGAACACAAATTATTGACCCAGGAGTGACTCGGCCTCCTCTTCTTTCCCTTCCATGACATTACTGTTCAGAGGAAACCACACACACTTTTTATTGGAGAGAAGGATTCTAAAAGGAGACCAGTCCTGCTGTTCTCTTTAGAGAACCCATAATGCTCTGTGACAGTGGTGCCATGGGTGCACCCCTCATTGTTAAATTATAGTTTTTGTATAGATATTAAATATTTTAAAAAATGAAAACATTAAAAAAGAATAAAACAACAAAAACTATAATACAAGTGACTGAAAATCATTATAGTTTAATTTTAAGAAGCTTATTTATCTTTGGTACTCCAAGATCTGATATTTTGCCATTCTAGCAGACTTGATTTCTGCCTGCACTTGCTAACCACACATATCTCATAAACTACAGTACCTAAAATTGCCCATAGGCAACACTTTAAAAGCATTTATCACTCATTAATTTAGCTCTAACAGGAGGTGCCTTAGAATTTTAGCTTTCACTCCCGGTGATATGTAACATGTGGTGCAATTGCACATAGTCACACCCAATACATATTTGTGTTTGTATGTGTGTTTGTGGGGGTGGGCTTTGAAATGTTTTTTATTTTTAATATGTAACTTTTTTTTAACTTTTTATCAACTTAACTTCATTGCTATGACATAGGGGCTAAAATGCCACACGTACTGTGACAGGTCCTCCATTATTTATTTATTATTGGTATTTCTACAGCACCAACAATTTATAAAGTGCTTTACAAACTGAACATTCACATCAATTCCTGCCCTTAATTAGTTTGCAATGTAAGGTCCCTAGCTCACATGCATAAATACAATCACACTAGGGCTAATTTAGACAGGAGCCAATTAACCTACCAGCATGTCTTTGGAGTGTGGAGTGTGTATTGATAAATATATGCTTACTGCTACTTCACACTACCTTTGTATGAATATGGCTATACATCCTGTTATGCTTAAAGATGTGTGTTTTCTAAAATTTTGCTCAAAGAAATAACCACTTGGTAATTTATGTGTATAATTTAAGGTTTACCACTCAATGCTATTGCAACACGTTTTTGAGTATCGATGCGAAGTTAGCATTACAGTTGGAAATAGCAGTTGGTACAAAATCATTAACAATCTGGATCTTGAATTTAATTAGACAAGCCATTCGTGTGTGGAAACATTTTAAGAAGCCATTGAAGAAAAGATTAGAGAAGCAAGGTCAGAGACAGAAAAAGATGCTATGCTGTAGCATCTAAAGCTAAAATAAAATAAAATACTTAAATTTTTATGAATCGTGTTTAAATTAACTGATTAGTAAATGCTTTGTTTGCGGAAACTAAATATGTTACATAGTATGTACATGCTTAAAGTCAAGCCAAGACTTTTTTTGTGATTTTCAGGAGAAAAATTGGCAGTGTTCCCACTACATTCATGCATATAAAATCTTTTCTTCTCCATTTATTTCTGTATAACAGATAATAAGCTGAGGGCTTGCTGGCCTAGCTGTAGTTATAGAGAGTTTTGGAAAGTTCTGCAGAATGGACAAATTTGGCATCCATTTCAATGTGGGGGTTAACTACTTCAGGAACCTCCGTTGCCGGCTACCCTGGGCTCTGCTGTCCCCGCGTGGACCCGGCACAGCAGGTCTCCCCACATCGATTAGAGGGAGATCAGCAAGCTTTTAATCACTGGTCACTGGACCCGGAAACACACCTGTAACCCCAGCTACATCTACGGCCCTGCTCATATAATCCCCATGGCGGATCTCTCCAGGGAATTGTGACACTACCCTGGGACTCTGCACGGAGCCTTACAGCAAGGGGGCCCAGGTCCAGGAGGATACTCCTTGGTCTTCCTACTCAGTCATACCCCCACACGACTAGTCTTACGGTGTGAGCTGATCGACACAACACGATGCTCTACCTTTCTAGTGATAGGGCCTAGTTTCCTTATCCTTCGGGTTGCTGTTCTACTTCTTGTAGCAATATAATCTGCCTCCCCCTTAGTGGTCAGTAGACTTTCCCCACCTTTTCCTAATTCTTCTGAACACCTTTCTTCACTACTTGTTCTTCTCTTTATCTCCCTCCATTTCTTTCTTTCTCCCTTCTATTAACCCTCCCCTTCTTACACCCACTCTCCTCTTCCTCCCGTCCTCCTTCCTGTCTCCTCTCTTCTGCTTCCTTCACGCCTCTCTCCCCATTACTTTCTCTTCTCTGATCCTACTCATCTTTGCATCCCGCCCACTCACCTGCCTTGAGTTCTCATGGCACCGACACCGGTTTCTCTTCCTACCACTCCCCTTACTTGTAAGCTTTTATCTATTAACGCCAAGGGTCTGAATGTTCCGGAAAAGAGGTCCGAATTTCTCAGAGCTTTCTCCCACCACAAAGCACAGGTAATCCTCATACAGGAAATGCACTTTTCGGAGTGACACAATACCAAGTCTCCACTCCCGAAAATACCTGATGGTGTTCCACTCCACCAATCCAGCTTCCAAAACGAAAGGGGTCTCCATTGTGTTCTCCTCTCGCGCCAACTTTCAGCTAATAGACCAACTATCTGGCCCTGATGGCAGATACATAATGCTTAAAGGCACATTTACTAACACCCTGGTGACTATAGTCAATATCTACTGCCAAAATATAAGACAGGTCCACTTCTTCCGAGAGGTTTGCTCCCGAATCAGAGATTTCGCGGAAGGACTTCTCACTCTTGGGGGTGACTTCAACGTTCCCTTAAACCCACTCCTCAATACGTCGTCGGGCAGATAATCATTACCCTTCAGGTGCTTGAGATTGATCAAACAGCTTATGACATCTCGAATCTGCATGACACGTGGCGATTCCTTCACCCCACCGTGAAAGACTTCAACTTCTTCTCCCATACACACTCGAGTTACACTAGATTAGATTTTTTCTTCCTCTCCCAGCGAGACTTGCCTATGGTCCTCTCAGACCAAGCGGCAATTACCATGACCATTTCTTTTCCCACACACTCCACCCACTCTAGAATATGGAAACTGAACCCCTCGGTCTTTGGGAGAATCGATCTATGTTTTCTCAGATTAAAAATAAGCTCTCTGAATATTTTCCCCTCAATACAGACACATGCTCCACTCCGTTGATGTTATGGGAAGCACACAAGAGTGTTATCAGAGAAGAACTTATTCGCGTGCAAGCCTATATTAATCGGCAACTAAAGTCTTGATGCTCCTTTCGGCTTGCACGCATTGCCACTTTAGAAGAGCTACACAAACGATCTCTAGCTCTATCCCACTTAACAGAATTGACCCAGGCCCGTACTGATCTCCTTCACCTTCTACAGGAGGGAACGCGAAAGGCCTTCATGTCCCGCAGAAAAATTTTCTATGAACATGGCAATATAACAAGTAAATTCCTAGCACAGGCTCCAAAAAGACAGTCCGCCTCTCGCACTATCCCCCACATCACAGGGGGGACGGGACTAAACACTTGGACATGCCAAGCATAGCATCCCAATTTCGAGACTTTTATACGCATCTCTATAGACTAGCCACTCCTAATCCCTCAGTGTCCTCCAAAGAGGCTCATCTAAACGACATCCAGACTTACCTCGCCCAACATAGCTCACTTCCTCTGTTTGAAGGACAGGTAGCAGACTTAGAAATTACAAGAAGTATTGTCTGCTATCTCACAACTCAAACCTGAGAAGAGCCCTGGGCTGGATGGATTCACATCTCTATACTACAAAACGTTAGACCCGTACTTTCTAGCGCCTTTTGATCACTCCTCAAGCCAACCTCATGACTTTCCTCACCTCTTAGAAGCACATGTCACGGTTATACCAAAGCCCGGAAAAGATTCCTCCCTGTGTGCTAACTACTGCCCTATCTCTTTGCTCGACGTTGACGTAAAGTTACACGCAAAAATAATTGCTAATCATCTCTTGCCTGGGGGCACACGAGCTTCCTTCTGTCCACGGATGCGGAGAAGGCGTTCGACAGAGTGGCCTGGGACTACTTGTTTGCTTCTCTGTGACACTTGGGTCTTGGCTCGCGCAGACCAGACCGAATAGCCCTAATATATCACATTCCGATTGCCAGGATCCGAGTAAACGGCTCTCTGTCGGACGCCTTCCCCATATGCAATGGAACGAGACAGGGGTGCCTGCTTTCTCCTCTGCTTTTCGTGTTGACACTGGAGCCCTTCCTTCGAAGAATAAGAGCTGACCCTAATATTCATTGTTTTCCTACGCCGGGCAAGGAGTCCAAAGTGGCCACCTTTGCAGATGACCTGCTTTTCTTTCTGACCCAACCTAGAGTGTCCCTCCCTAACCTTCTCCGGGCACTCCAAGAATTTGCGTCCCTTTCCTCATTTAAAATCAATCTATCCAAATCCTCGGCCCTTAACATTTCTCTCCAAGGAGAGATAGTCCACTGCCAATTCTACTTTCCCTTTAGCTGGGAGGCTGGGAGGAAACAGCCATTACATACCTAGGTATTAAAATCGCTGTTAATCTGCACAACTTATACTCCCTCAACTACGTATCCCACCTCCCCCAACTGTGTCTAGATCTAAAAGAATGGAATAGAACCCTCTACTCATGGTTTGGCAGAACGGCTATCTTAAAGTTGACTGCCCTTCCTCGGCTTTTATATTTGTTTCAAACAGTGCCTATCCACCTCCCCAAGGCCTTTTTCTCTTCAGTGAATGCGATGTTTCGGTTCTTCCTTTGGAACAACAGTTCTCCACGGATTAGTACCCAAACCCTTACTCGCTCCTAACACTCGGGGGGTATTGGCTTTCCTCACATACTGCGTTACCACTGGGCTTGTCACCTGACCTGCATTATAGACTGGTCCGTTCATGCCCCCAGCAAGGATTGGGTATGCATAGAACAGCTTATGAAAGATATACCCATCAGCTCTTGGCCCTGGATACAACGCGCCCATCTCCCGACCCAGGTGCTAACTCACCCAACGGCAGGAGCTTCCCTGCGCATCTTGGTCACTGTGAACACCAGAACATCAGTCTCCTCGGCTCCGGGTCCCCTTACACCAGTCCGCATGAACCCAGCCTTTCCCCCCCCCCAGTCCTCATTTGTCCTTTTTGTGAAGACGCCTCCCCGACTGCTCACATGTTCTTTGATCATCAAGGGGAGTTCCGCACTCCCGCAGACCTGAATGCCAAGAGCCCCCCCCCTCCCCCACCCATACCATTGTGGTCATATCTAAAAATTCCGCACTTCCTCAACTCCCGTACTATTAGAGGCCTCTTCTCCCGTTCTTTAAGCCCATTCGAGAAGCTCTGCACTTCCTCCCAGAGTGTGACCCATACAATCTCAGTGGTGTACTCTCTCCTGAATAACTCCTCTACTCTCCCTCTGACACCCTCCACATAAATGTGGGAAGGAGATTTGTCCAACGCACTCTCTACACAGCAATGGGAAAGCATGCACTCGTTGTTGCTATTGTTTCACTTCGAAGACACTCTCTACATCTCACAACATTCCCTCACAATCCATTTGCTCAACGCTGCAAAAACTGTGATCCCTAGACATTGGAAATCACCATACCCTCTGACTGTTAGGAAAAGGCTATCTCGAGTGGATGTAGTGTCGAACATGGAGGAACTCAGAGCAGAGATGACATGCCCAGATACCTCAAAACGTGGATGATGTGGCATCTATTCAGAGACCCAGACGCACATGATGCGCTTTGGCGGTGATGATGGCTTCTTCTCCCCCTTTTGTGCTCTCTACCACCTTTCTCTCCTATTTTGGGGGTCGGATGGGACCTCCTCCCCCTTCTCCCGCCTCTTGGACTCTCCCCTTCCCCTTTTCGTTCTTCCTCCATGGGAACACCTCATTACCCTCTGGAAATGTACATCTTGCATTTAGATCCAGCACCTTCTACCTCTATTTCGAACATGGATGTATGTGTTTTGGACCTGATCACAAATTTGAACTGGATTAAAGGTTCCGTACTTATATCTGCCGCCTGGCCTGATTCAATAGAGTGTACACTCAGAGAGAGAGAAAGAATTCACACTGACACAAGTCAGTGTATAGACTTCTGTTTTTATTCTTCTGCTTTTACATAGTTTTATGTAGGCAGCTGAACGTGTATATTTAAACGTAGCATTGCAGAAAAGCATTTTTAGCTTATATATTCTAGCTTATCATTGGTTAGATCCATTCATGCATAACTTCCTGCCAGGATGTTTATATCTTTCATGGGTGTTGTCTTTGAAGAGGAGGTGCCATCTGGGTTCCTATTTCTAGTGTGTACTTCGGATATGAGGGGGAGGGGGTGCATAAGCACCAATTTCTGAGTAAGGTTTTGAGCAAGGTAAACGAGAGCAAAGAGCAAAATAACATATATATTACAATTGATCTATGGAGATAGGCATTTTGTCATAATCATACTTAGCTTTGCAGCGGAGGGCAACCAAACGCAGCAGAGGGCAACCAAACGCAGCGGAGGGCAACCAAACGCAGCGGAGGGCAACCAAACTAATTAGGGGTATGGAGGACCAGAGCTACGAGACAAGGCTACTAAATTTAAACATGTTCACATTGGAGGTGAGGAGATTAAGGGGGGATATGATCTCCATGTACAAAATGTTCAATGGTGGTAGCAACATTAGCGATAAACTGTTTAAAATTAACTCCATTACAAAAACTAGAGGCCACCACCTAAAATTGGTGGAAAAAAAATTCCAGCACAAGGGGCGAAGGGGGTTCTTCACAGTACGATCAGTTAGGGTCAGGAACTCACTGCCACAGACAGTGATTTCAGCAAAGAATGTGGAATTGTTCAAGAAACTTTTGGACGATTTCTTAAGGGGCCGTAATATACAGGGGTACAGGATGAGATCCTAATAGGTTGGACTTGATGGACTAATGTCTTTATTCAACCTCAAATACTATGTAACTATGTAACCACATCCATTACATATGAGTGACTGGTTTCCTTGTTGCCATCAACAAAACCCCAAGATCTGGGTTGGATGCATCAACCTGAATATTTATTAATTGAACAGCATTTTCTTAAATTCATTTTTGTTAAGAAATTCACTGACACTTTGAGTTTCTCTTCAAAAGTTATTTCAGTGGAGATAAGACATTAGCAAGATAAGGAGGGAATCTTGACAGGCAATTGGCCCTTTGTAGACCAGTTTTGAAGGCTACGTGCTTACAGATTTCTACAAATGTTATCTAGATATGGTTTTTGGAGGTCAGATGACCATTATTTGATTGACTGTAGTATAAATTATAATGTACTGTATGTTAATTCTGTAAAATTTTTATACAGGGTTGACTTTTAATCTGCATATTATGACAATTTAATAAGCATTATAAGTTAAAAACACAGACATTAAAGCTGTTTAACATACATGAGTAAAGTTCCAAGGGGCTATTCTTATGTGAGAACCTGGATTTATTATCCTACAGTCTTTAATACTAAATGAATACCTTTGTTGAAGTCCAATGTTTTAAGAATTTGTAAACCAATAAACTAGGTGCCATGGGCTAGCTTTTGCCATGTTGGGTTACCAAACAATGCTGTTACATATAGAAATTAAATGATCAACAGTCTGTTTTGAACAATAAAGATCAGAAGAATCAGATAAAAATACTACCAGAAACCAAACATTTTGTGCAAAAAACAGTGTAAAGTACGCTAGTGCCTTCTTAACATAGACCTTTATCACTTTCATCACAAATCAAGTATGGTGGGTGGTACAGTATAAATAATTTGTTGTGCTTTTGCGCAATTATGCATCCAAAACCACTGTGCTAAATATGGTTTTCCCCATAGTTCTCCTTAGGGTAACGGGAGGACACAAACTAGCGTCCTCCCGTCACCCTAAGCTCAGCCTAAGCTCAGCTAAAGCTCGCAGTATACTGAGACGCCGCAGCTGAAGCGGATCCTGACAATTATGTCTGGATCCGCCCAGCTGCGTAGCTGGCTCTGCCTATCTAGAGGCAGAGCCAGCTGTACCCTCCCCCGTCCGTTCCGCCAGTCAGCGCTGGAGGATCGGAGCGGGGAGGGGGGAATCCAGTCCCTCCCCTGTCACGGCAGAGAGCCGTGACAGGATCGAGAGGTGAGCAAACGCCGCTATGTGTTTGCTCACTTCCTGATCTACTGAGCCAACCTGTGACAGTTTTATTGTCACAAGTCGGCTAGAACTATGAGGATGAGTGAAAAGCACTCACCTCATAGTTCTCCTTTAAAGAAATAGGGTGGAAGAAGTTCAAAAGAGAAAATTGCTTCCGTTCTTGCATAAAAGTCAAAAATGTATTTAATTACAAAGTTACAAATGATTACAAGATAAATGGCATGAAACAAAATATAAAAAGTGATGTAGATGTATAAATAAGTTCTTGTAAAAGTTTAGTGTGTGTGTATGTCTGCCTCATGTGTCCGTGTGTAAGTGCCCCAGAATGTGAGAATAGGTCCCTTTTTTCCTTTGTGAGAATGTTGCGCCGTTCTCTGGGACATATAGTCCTCAGCTGAAATCTGAAACTCTTAAGGTGCCCATACACCTTACGATTATCGGACGATTTTCGTACGCGATCGACTTTTCATCCGATAATCGTATGTGTGCATTGCAGTGTCCGACCGCCATTACTGTACAATCGTACGACTTTGACGGTCAAGCATGTTTGAAAACTTTGCTAGATCGTACAATTTTCGTAATTTTGCTGGCGTTTCCGTCCGTCAAAAGTTGTACGATCTACACTGCGCTTGCACTAACGAAAACACGGCAAATCAATTACCACATTTCGTCCAGGTGATTTTCGTTAATTATGGCTAAATTAATCTTGCGATCATCGGGGCAGGATTTTCGTACAGCAGCACGATGCTGCCGTACGAAAATCTTACGACTATTCGATCATCAGGCGAAAAGTTTCGTCCGATAATCGTAAGGTGTATGGGCACCTTTAGACTACTAGTAGGAGTGAGGGGGATGGGGGAGGAATGCCCCACCTTTTTCCTTGTGTTAACTATAAGTTAAATGCATTCAACTAACATATAAACCATATAATGTTGCATGTATCAATATTTATACATAATTCAATGTTCTTTCTTTTATGAATAACTTAATCAAGAAATATTACAGTAAATATATATAACTCATAGTTTGTAAACACTTCATAAACTTTGATTTAGAATATTCTGCAAAGCGACCCTCACAGTATTCCACAGTAATTAGGAATGTGGGAGGTTCTAGCCATCTCTACCATCATGATTGATGAATAACATATGTGCAGCAAATAACTTCTAGTACAACCAAAACCATGGATTTTAGTCTGCTTGCGTATATTTCTGAACTGAACAAATGAACATATAGAAAATCAATCATCACTTATGTTCTTCACATTCATACATAATCCCTATATGAATAATTCCCTATAAACAGTATTAGTATTGTTACTTATATCCTAACAAACTGGTTTATATAATACTTACAATCTAATATTATAGAACCATTTATCCCAAATTGTATAAAGCTGTTTTATGTTTGTTTGCCATCTCCAGCACAGTGCATGGAAGCCAAGGTAGCCATGAACTAGGGGACCAATGAAAAAATATAAGTTATCGTGAGGCCGGCTGCAAGAAGCCAAAACATCTTCAAATAAACCAGTCTAAACAACAATAGAGCCTACATGAAACAAAAAGAATTTGCATGTCTCAATTCTATGACAAATCTGGAAAATAAAGAGTTTATTTCTCTTTTCTCTTTTCAGGATAGTGAATGGGGCCATACAAATCATTCCTGTTTGTCCCTGGGCAAACTGTACATCCAGAAATGCAGGTTTGCAGCTCATGAGAAAGTATCTGCATGTCTCACTTCAATCATCTATTGAAAATGAATTAGTCTTGCAGTCTAGCATAATTCTGAACTCTAGGCTGATATAAAAGACACAAATAAATGCAGCTATATATGCATTAATACATTATATAGTTACATAGTAGATAAACTGTGTGTGTGTGTGTCAGATTAGGTTATCTATTCTAAGAGTTTAAATACTGTAACTGCACTGGCAGGCAGAAATGTGCTGTAGGGCAAAACTGTTTAATTAGCAAAACTAGATAAACAAAAATACAAGTCCTATGGCAGGTAAAACAGCTGCCATATATGCATTTCATCTGTCTGTTTAGCTTTTTGCCTGAAGATCAGCTTTAACCATTCTGTCCTTACAACTGGAGCTCTTCTTTAGCTATTCTTTATGCAACATGTCATTATTTTTATAAACAAGCACTAAAAAGTAGTGGATAAACATATTGGACGGATCACAGAGACAAAAAGATATGTCTGTTACTTAGAAATATCTATTTTTCAATACAACATAGTGGTCTGCCTTCTTTAGAAGATCAGGTCTCAGATAGGCTGTGTGGGGTCTCAGGTGAGCTCTGCAGGGTCACTCTCAGGTGTGCTATGCAGGGTCTCTGGTATGTATGGGGTTTTCAAGTTGACTTTGCAAGGTCTATGGTGGGCTCTATGGGATCTATGATGGGCTTTGCAGGGTCTGTGGGGGTTTCTTGTATGTGTGGGGTCTCAGGTGGGCTATGCAGGGTCTCTAGTATGTGCAATGTCTCAAGAGGGCTCTGCAGGATCTATGGTGGGCTATGCAGGGTTCTATGGTTGGAGGTAGGTTTTTTCTGGTGGGGGGGTGGTTTGGGGGGCACCATACAAAACCATATTCTTAAAATGTATCTCTAGAGTAAGTTTTTTTTTCCTACAAATATTTAGGAAGACTTTTTCTTTCTTTCTGTCCGAGTAACAATATTGTTACTCGGACAGAAAGAAAGAAGTTTCTCTAAAAGGAACACAACTGGGAAAAAATACTTTTTATTAGTAGGGTGGAGAAACTGTTAATTTTCTACGATAGCTTTCTACTATTGTGGGGATGTTAGCACACTAATGTATTTACATATTCTGAACAAGCAGTGGAAGCAGTTTAAAACAAGCACATTTTTGTATTTATAAGCATTGTGAAGAAATAAATGTTTAGATTTCACAACACCAGCTTAGTTTTTTTGCATGAGAACAGAATCTTGATGAGCTGCCAGTCCTGTAATATAAACACACAGCAGGTGTTTATAAGCTGACAGAAACCTACTGAAACCTGACTTCAAAATGTTTTTGTTTTGAAGATTTTTTTAAATGAATAACTGCACATTAAAGGCCGCCAGAGAGGTCAAAGGTGGTTTGTTTTAAAAGCATAATCTACCTTTCATAAAAAATAATAAATGCACACACATTCATAAAAGCAAACATTATTAATTTTTTACATTGAAGCTGTAAAGCATTGCCACCACGATCAGTGGATCACGGGTGCAGACTCCTTCCAGCCCCTGTCCATACTGCGATATTTCAGTTACAAATGTGGTGAAACACCATACTTGTAGGTTGTACACTATTGTAGTCTCTCCATTCACAGATCGTGTCAAAGGATCTATGGATAGATGACATGACTGTGTGGATGGAGCCACGTGAGGATGTTTCACGTTACACTCTTACTATGAGTGTAACATGAAACACGGTCTTAACAGTAAACTTAGCCTTTAAAACTCTTTCATTGCTTGTTGAGAAAATGTTAATTATTGAATGTTCATAGTTTGATCAGATGTGCAATTTAAAAAAGAACTCCAGGAACTTAAGTACACTTTTGTGTTTAGGGGCTAAAATAACAAAGCCGACCCGACCGCGCTGACCATCTGTCACGGCGCTCCCTCCAGCCTGTCCCCTCCGCAGGGGGAAAGTACAACCCAGAGGCCCATGGTGCAGTGACTTGGCCCACCTCCCGCTTTGCCTCTTCTCCCTGCCCCTGCCTGCCACTTTTTCCATCCATGTTAAGGTAGTGTGAATGGTTAGGTGATGTCAGGACTCACTAGTCAGTCCATGAAAGGGGTGATTGGCTGGGGGATGGACTGCTGCACATTATACAGCAATGCAGAATAATACCATCAGCTATAGAGGACTACAAATCCCAACAATACATTATACAGCAATGCAGAATAATAGTATATTAATTTGCTACATACTCTTTGCTGCTGCTCTGCTCCGGTGTGTCAGCCTGATGTCTTGGTCAGAGGGTCTCAGGAGGCGTGTGGAGATCTCAGAAGCGGTGGGGAGGGTCTTAGCAGAGGGGGGTGTGCGGGTGGCGGAAGAGCAGGCACCATGTGGTTCCCCAGAAGGCTGCTGCGTGGTCCTCAGCAAACGTAATTAAAGCACCGGTATCGGTTTTTAGTATCAGTGCACTCTCACCAATACTGGTATCAGGGCACCTCTGGTCTGAAGACCTTTGTAGGCGTCAAAAATCATGTGCAATAACACCAGCTAGGACTCTGTCACCCAGCATGCGCGCCCAGACTTGCTCCGCTCCCCTTCTGCTTTTTCTGTGAAGAGTTTATAACACAGAGTGCAGGGGTCAACGGTGTAATGTAGAGGTCAGTATGTAACCCAGTGCAGAGGTCAGCGGTCAGTATGTAACCCAGTGCAGAGGTCAGTGGGCAGTATGTAACCCAGTGCAGAGGTCAGCTGTCAGTATGTAACCCAGTGCAGAGGTCAGTGGTCAGTATGTAACCCAGTGCAGAGGTCAGCGGTCAGTATGTAACCCAGTGCAGAGGATAGAGGTGGGGTAAGGGTGGCGTGCGGCTTCAGTTTAGTATGGAGCGGGGTGTCCAACTGGTGTGGGTGTGAACAGAAAAAACAAAGTCTGAGGCGCAACTACCAAGGGGATGGACAGATGAAGGGAAAGGTGGGCTGGGGCACGCAGGGTTAATGCTGATGGTTGTCGTGGCAACGCGTTTCGAAGACTGAGTCTTCTTTATCAAGCAAGGGTAGGGAAGAATGATGTGGCGGGAATCTTTTAAAGGGGGGGGTGTGTGGTTAGGGCTGGTGGGCCGTCCGGAGTGTGTTTTGAAATACTTGCACAGTAAACACAGGACCAAAGTGAATGAGGCTCGTGATTGATCCCTTGAGGGTGTTTTAAACATGGCATGAAGAAAAAAGTAGTAAAATAGTAAAAAGTGTACAAATTGACAGAAATGGCCTGGAGTGAACAGTGGTTTCAAGTCTGTGAGAATGTCAAATGATGGTACTAATTTCTAAATCTTCGTTGAGGCCAGAGGGAGATAATGTGTTCAGTTTATATATCCAATAGGTTTCTTGCTTGCACAGCTTGTGGAACCTATCTGCTGCATGTAGGTTATCTGGGATCTGTTCAATTACAAAGACTTGTAGGAGTTATTTTTTTTTTAATGCTTATGGAGGAAGTGGCGAGGGACGCTGTGTTCAGTGTTGCCTTTTTCAATGAACCTTCTGTGTTCCCCTATACGCTTACGCAGGGGGCGGATGGTCCGACCTATATAAAGCAGGTTGCAGTTTTTTTTCTTTTTATGTAATGCAGTGCAGCAGTCAGCATGTGACAGAGTGCAGCGATCAGTAACGCAGAGCGGCAGTCAGCATGTAACGCAGTGCAGCAGTCAGCATGTAACGCATTGCAGAGGTCAGCGGTCAGTAACACAGTGCAGAAGTCAGAATGTAATGCAGTGCAGCTGTCGGTATGTAATGCAGTGCAGCAGTCAGAATGTAACGCAGTGCAGCAGTCAGCATGTAATGCAGCGCAGCAGTCAGCATGTAACACAGTGCAGAAGTCAGCATGTAACGCAGTGCAGCGGTCAGTAACATAGTGCAGCAGTCAGCATGTAATGCTGTGCAGCAGTCAGCATGTAACGCAGTGCAGAGGTCGGTATGTAACGCAGTGCAGCAGTCAGCGTGTAACATAGTGCAGCAGTCAGCATGTAATGCAGCACAGTGGTCAGTAACACAGTGCAGCAGTCAGCATGCAACGCAGTGCAGCGGTCAGTAACATAGTGCGGCAGTCAGCATGTAACGCTGCGCAGCAGTCAGCATGTAACGCAGTGCAGAGGTTGGTATGTAATGCAGTGCAGCAGTAAGCATGTAACATAGTGCAGCAGTCAGCATGTAATGCAGCACAGCAGTCAGTAACGCAGTGCAGCAGTCAGCATGTAACGTAGCGCAGCAGTCAGTAAAAGAGTGCAGAAGTCAGCATGTAATGCAGTGTAGCAGTCAGCATGTAACGCAGTGCAGCATTCGGTATGTAACGCAGTGCAGCGGTCAGCATGTAACGCCGTGCAGAGGTCAGTAATGCAGTGCAGCAGTCAGCATGTAACACAGCTCAGAGGTCACACAGAAAGAACAGGGACTTACAGTGACTGTTTTCCTCTGCCGGTTCAGGTGCTGTGCCATCTTTTTTTCCTATCCTGGGCGGTCGCCTGCCCATTTTCAGGTGATTCCAGCCACTTCCTGCTGTCCTCCCTTTAGGACCCAGGCAGACAGTTAGTAGGAGTGCAGTCTCCCTCCAGCCAATGGTAGAAGAAGTGGGCGGAGGCAGCTGCCGAGGAGCTCGAGCACTACACAGGCTTATCACAGGTAGCTGAAGAGCCTCTTCTCCTCCTCCTCTGCAGGATCCGAGCGCCGAGAGGGGAGATTGCCGCTGCACTGGCGGCCATTTTTACAGGCACCAGATAGGCCCAGGGGGGGAAATTGCCACCCTACCCCCCCAGTCTGCCCCTGGTGTATAGACATGATGATTTACTGGACATTAGACCACTGCAAAGAAGACATTCCAGGGACAGGTCTAACAAAGCTGGCTCAGAGCTTTGAGTGAGTACATCTTTGTTTTTTTTCCCCTAGACACAATCGAACAGTTAACTCTTGCAGCGAGGGGATTTCCCCACTGCAAGTTTTAATTAAACAATTTTCTGGAGTTCTCCTTTAAATAATGTTACAGATTAGAATGTATATTTTTAAATATGTCATAAATTGCTCTTTTAGTTATGACCATTAAAGTAACATGTCATATAAAACAACATTTTAATCATTTTCTGCTTAAGAGCCCTTACTTCTGTAAAAGTTCACAACAGTAGCACATTAGAAATATACTGTACATAGTGTCTCCTGTTTTTTCTGGCAAAGTATAAATACATTTGATTTGTATTATATAAAATGACATGCCCGCCAAACTCTCGTCCCATCGGGTCTTAGCGCATACTTTTACAAACTTCAATTGATGCATCCAAGCACCCACAATCAGAGCACACTCAGCAAGCAGCCATAATCACTGTATATTTCCATAACTAAAGATTATGTTACATTTTAGCTTACTGTCTAGCAAGTCCCGCTAAGTAGACTAGATTTTTTTTCATTTGTAATTTTCCTACTTTTAAATATCTCTATCAAAAGAAATGTGAAAGATTAAGCTCTCATGGAATCTTATGAATCTGTATTAATTCTGTTTGGAAAATAACTTTGATCTTCAGATAACTGCTTACTTTTAAATTTTAAGCCGTTATATTAATCTTCTTAAAGTGTTTTCTGATAATTATTTTACAGAGTAACACCATTTTATGGCTACAATCCAAAGCAGACTCTAAGTTTAATTTCTAAATATTGTATGTGCTTTTTCCAGTAATATTTACTCTCTCTGTATACCCATAAGTCTGTTCTCCTATTGGAGATGCTTATGTGTATACATTTTCAGGGAGCATTGTCAGAAAGATTTCATATCTGTACTTACATACTATATAGTATGTCACTGAATTATTTACACTAAGTCATGCAATAAGCAATATTTCCCTTACTTTGTTGAAAAAATCTATCTATCTATCTATCTATCTATCTATCTATCTATCTATCTATCTATCTATCTAATAACATCGCCAGGAAACACATCCTTGATGTATTGTGCATGTTTAGAAAACCAAAGCTAATTGGTGCACTTGCTCAGTTTACTGAGCATGTTCAGGAAGTGTTTCCTGGACACCTGGACATCAACACACTACTATTAGTGATGGAACATACAGCACAGACACATCCTGAGCCTGTGCAGTATACTAGGAAGTGTTACCATGATGACTTCCTATAAAAAAAAATCACAGCGGACGCCCACACATGTTGACACACATTGGGAGATGCTGCCTTTCTACTCCTTACAGGTAATCTCTTTTCCTCATAGTTACAAGTTAGCTTTAGCAAATCATCTCTAAAAGCTACATTATATAGCTTGCAATCTCCTTCTTATCAGTAATGCCCTATATTTGTTGACATTTTGTTGATTATTGGTGTATATTCTGATCATAGTCTCTATCATCTCAAAACACTGTGGTAATTTCCCAAAACACTTATTTATTAAATATACAGATAAATGTACACAAAAAAACACCTTTTTAGACAGAATTTTTTTTAACGCAAAAGAAACCATTCATTTTTCTCATCTTATATTCAAATTTAAAATGTTAAATATTTTATTTGAACAGTGTCCACTCACACCATCCTGAAGAAGTGGCCTCAAAACGCGTTGACAATGTTTGTACCCTTCATCAAATAAAGATTTGTTGACAACCAATGAAAGACCTAGACTTGGTCTAATTTGTCCAGGCACCTCTGCTGACCTTATATTCTTATTTTTGGGGCATTTTCATGATACGCCCCAGACCAGATCAGACTACTTTAGCATAATAAACACAACAAGTATTGAACGTAACCACCTGTGTGGGGACAGAAGTATTCCCCCACATGCTTTGTAATACTAGATGCTTGATATCCCCAATGGGACCTCCTGCAACCACATCTATGCAGAGCAGAGTGACAACATCACGTAGGGGGAGGTAACCAGGAAGAAAGGCAGCTACAGAGATTGTTCCTGCCACAAAAAGAAGTGACACCATGTGCACCGGTCTGTGCACTCTAAAATGTGAGTTTTTAATTGTGATATTTAAAATACAGTGAATGATTTCATATATGGAAAGAACTATAAAAGTGTTGTGTTTACTTTCCTTGTGAGATTCGTGGACATACAGTATATGAGATTCGGTGGATTACTGTATGAAGGATGTATGCTTTATTCAATATATACAATTTACTTTTACCAATGGGCTGTGTTGGGGTGTGTTGAAAAAAAAGGATTTTTTGTTGTACTTATCGTAAAATCCTTTTCTCTACATTTATTGGAGAACACAGCAGAGATCTTTAGATCTTGACCATTATATTATAGCACAACCATCCGGAGTAGGACACTAGGCACAAAAATCAAAGCACAGCCTAGGGGTGGCCCCTGCTTGTGCCCAACCTCCCCATCTGCTAGAAGCAGTTCAGTTAGTAAAAAAGCAATATACAAACAACAACTGGTCATTTGTGTATAACCAAAGAGGTGGGTGATGTGTCTTTTTAATGAACGCAGAGAAAATAATGTTATGGTGAATCCCAAAAAATCCTATTTTCTCTTTTGTTAATTGAAAGACACAGCAGAGATCTTTAGATCTTGATCCCTGTAACGTCCCAAAGCAGTAACCACTGACAAAACAACAAAAAACAAGTACAATCAGTAGTACACACACTGCCGCCAGTAGAGCTCCCAGATGGAGTGACATGCAGATGCTAAAGAGCCCAGTAAGTACTCCCAGATGCATTTTTTAAAATAAATGTTTATGTCAACTACACTATGAGGAGTTTCCCTTTTTATTTATATTTTCGTTAAATACCGATCAATGGGACTCTGATGAGACGGCTGCTGGGACTACTTATCGGCTTCTCATCTCTTCTGCCTACAAACAATAATGGTCTGGTGAGTGCGCACCCCAGAGGGGAGTTTTGTCGTGAACACATGGTGTGGGAGAAAGGTTATTAAGCTCTTTTTTGAAGCTTTTTTCTTCATCAATATATCATACAGTATATATTTGGACTCACTTGGTGATTCATCACTTTTATAGATGACCTTGAGTTGATTTGATGTTTATCACTTCTATAGATAACCTTTGTATTGATTTGATGCAGGTTTACTAAGTGATTGCAACAAGGAATTTCATAATAAGGCTTATTTCATTGCACGTTTGCATGAAGTGACATTTGGTATTTATTTATTTATTATTTAATATTTATTATTTCACCGGCTACCACCATAGTATGAAAATAGATTACACACTAAAGATTATAAACACTTATATTTTTTCTTGATAACACGATCTTTTGATAACACGTAATTACACATTTGATAGTTCACCCATTGGTGACCCCGAGCACTGCACACCCATTCATATATGATTTGACCCCAGTGTCCCGAGCGCAGCAGCTTTTATTTTACATATATTAAAGATATATGTACATATATTTTAATCCATAAGCGTGGATTTTACATATTCTATAGGAGTGCAACAGAAAAAACAGAATCCATTCCTAACTACCAAGCACGAGCAGAGCTTTCTGAACCACCAAAAATAGAGGCACAAGAAGCTGATTCCCCTTTCTAGGGTCCAGCAGGGAATGCAGAAAATCACCAAGCATACAAAGGAAGCAGCAGCTGCAAGAAAAAAAACAAGCACGAGACAAACCACATCCTGGCAACAAAATCAGAAAATCCTTTTGATGACCTAAAAAAAAATGAGGAGCAGAAGATCAATGTCTTAGTTGAGACAAAAGGCAAAAAAAAACCTGAGAAGAGGCTCTAGGCTCCAAAACCACCAGTCCTCATGTAGGACCAGAAAACTACCAAACAAGACAAGACTGCCAACTTATACAAGGGAGGCAACCACAGAGTTAAAAGGCAAAGAACCTCAAGAGATCAAAAAGCGGTTTGAACTACACTGACATCACCATATATGAGTCCCTTAGAGACGTCTTTCATCGTACAGAAAAAAAGCCACCGAGGCTCCCTGTGCAAAAAATGCCAAAATAATAAAGGGGAAGATGTGGTCATAAGGTTCACTAGGGTCAGTAGCCAGGTACTCAGGCCCAACACTAGTATATACATAAAAAAGGTGGGGATACACGTCCCTTGAAAACTGTGCAAGGGAGAAAACCTTTTTACATGCACCAAGGGAAAATATATCTCCCAACCATACAGGCATATGAAAGGTAGCAGTTTAGAAACATGAAGCAGCTCTACCCTCTTGTCTCCAATCCTGCTGCTTGAACATCGGACACTAAGCACAAAAACAAGCACAGTCCTAGTGGTCATATCTGAGCCTGATGAAAGGGACCCTGTGTTGCCCTGAAAGTGCTTGCATATGAAGGGCATTTTTCTTCAATAAATTACATAGTTACATAGTATTTGGGCTTGATTAAAGACATACGTCCATCAAGTCCAACCCATATAGGTCCACGCATCATCTCATTCTTAGGGATACTGGTATCCCTGGATATTACGGTCCCTCAAGAAATTGTCCAAACTTTTCTTGAACAAATCTACACTCTTGGCTGAAATCACTGCCGATGGCAGTGAGTTCCAGACCTTAACCACTCTTACTGTAAAGAACCCTCTTCGCCCATTGTGCTGGAATTTTTTCTCCACCAACTTTAGGTGGTGGCCTCTAGTCTTTGTAATGGAGTTAATCTCAAACAGTTTGTTGCCAATGTTGCTAGTGACGTTCTTCAACTATCTACTCCTGATGGTGGCACTATAACCTAATGGTCAAGATCTAAAGATCTCCACTGTGTCTTTCAATGAACGGAATAGAAAAGTAGGACATATTGCATTTTTGCTCAGCGCTTTCTGAAATGCTGTAACATATTGCAAAATGCTACAGAACATAAAAATCAAATACAACCTGGAAAATAGAAAGAAGCGAGTACTGCAATGCCTTTTAACAATGCAAATAGCAGCATGAGTTCACAATGCACACCAGTGTTCACAGTTTATGCACACAAGAACATGCACTGTGTGATGTAAATGGGTCTTAAAAGTGCTTTCACTGCTTGTTTAGAATATGCAAATAGCGTAATATCCATAGTATGAGCAGAGCTGTACTAAACCCTAATGAATCCAGTTGACCAGGGTACGAGTTAGACAAATAGCATCTTCAGAGGAGAACTGGCAATGGAACATCCATGCGTTTCCAATGAAAAGCTTGCATTATGACCTAGGGGATTGTCAGGGGGTATCACTGGCCCAAGACGGGAGTGAAACCCACTGGCAGGAAAGAGACCTGAAGGAGATCTGTAACGATGTACAAGAGGGAAGATCCAAAAACATAGGTCAGTTTACAGTCCAGGTCGAGGCAGGCAGCTTAGTATCAAAAGCGTGAAGACAGGCCAAGGGTTCAGTAACTAGAAATCCAGACGAGGGTTCAGGGAGCTGAAAGAGGATCATGAGACAGATGCTTAGTAACTGCACCATATAGGCAGAATAACTCAGCAAGTAGCCAGGGTTCTGGCTGGTCTTTAAATCCAGTGAAGACCAGGACCACCTCTAGTTGCTGATACAACCAGGAAGCCTCCTTCCCGGGAACCCAATGGGGGGGGGTGGAAACGGGAAGGTGTGTGTTGGGATCCTCCTCCGGTATGACTCACACCTGAAGGCAACGATGGCCCCGTGTGCACTACGCATGCGCACAGCCTGTCTACTGCACATGCGCGCCCGCAATCCTGCTGCCAGGAGTTCTGCCAACCGGAAGAGGTGCCCTGCACTGTACCTGACAACCCCAAGGTAAGGTGGTACCTCTGCTTCCCTGACAGGGATCCATAACTCTATTACCACATATAGGCCCAGCCTTGTGTTAAAGAATAATCTAATACCTTGACCCTCATTTCCTAAGACAACCTCCAAACCTTTACCAGCATACAGTAAACCCCAGAGAGTGGAAATCAGTTTAGGTATGCCTAATTATGTATTCACCAACCTAAAACATTCCTGTACCATATTTCTTGACATTCTTACAGTCTTAACATTATGATATATCCCACAGGGGCAGATAAATATATGTACCACACAACAAAAATATCAGGAAATGTGTTGTCCTGTTGTGTGGTATGCTACCAAAATGAGTACTTCTAATAATATCTTGGTTCAGAGTAGGGATGAGCCGAACAACCCCGTGTTTGGTACGTATTCGAACCGCCGAAATGTTCGAGTACGAACTCGAACTCAATGCAAGTGTATGGGGGTCGAATGTTCGACCCCCATACAGCTGCCGGTACATGTGGCTGCAGCGGCCTGTGTCCCTTCAAATCGCCTGTGTTGGTGGAGGCAGCGGGGACACAGACCGCTGCATTGCTCCGCTGCCCCCGTACCTCTGCTGCTGTCTTCGCTTGGTCCGTTGGCTTCTCCGTTCCCCCGTCCGGCCGCGGCACCTCTGCCCCGCCCCCCTGCCTCCTCTTCATTGCAGGCTGGGAGACATACTCAGCCTGCTATTGGATGCAATAGCCAATAGCAACCTGGCTATTGCACCCGCCCACTGCCTGCTGTCAATCAGCACGGGGGACCTGATAGAGAACTTTCTCCTTCAGGCCCCTCCTCCGCTGAGCCCTGATTGGGCAAAGTCTTGCACCTGGCCTGTGGTCAGGTGCAAGACTTTAACAAATCAGAGCTTCAGTGGGCATTTTGTATTATGGAATGTCGAAAAAACCGTGAACATCCCATAAAGTTCAGCGAGCGCTCGAACTGCCGATGTTCGATTCAAACTCATGTTCGAATCAAACACTCGGCCCATCCCTAGTTCAGATACTACAATTTTTTACAGAAAAAAATACCATAAGGTTTGCTACACTCTAGCCATGAGTCGATGTGAATGCCCCTGAATTTCTTGGGGTACAATTGTTGTGGCCTTTGTAAAATGGACAATTAATCTATCCTTTGTTGTTTTTGATAACTGTGTATTATATTGTATAAGCCAACATCTTATCTAGCTTTTTATGCCTGAGAAGTTGAAGAAAACCAGGATATTTCCTGTATGTTTTAAGGCTAACCTGTTAGGCCTGGATTTGTGGGAGGAGTCTGCGCTCCCACAGCCTTCTTAAACCGGGTGCCCAGGCTCCTCTGTACGCGAGCGATCTACGGCGTACAGGTAAGATAGACGGACCATGTCGTCACTTCCGGTTGCGACGGGCTCGTCATTTCCGCCGCGCCGGACGTGGGGAAGGGTCGATGGAGGCTGTCGGCAGCGCCGTTTGCGAGTGTCAGCAGCGGACGCTGATTCAGATATTGCTTGTCTACCATGCCCCCACCTGTCTTCACAGAAGAAGCATTTTTGTTTTCTTCTGTATACCGGTGAAGCAGCAAGTGTCAGCAGCGGACGCCACAGGCATACACACAGCACGCACAACACAACCTCCCGCTAGCAGGCTGAGAGCAGGTACCAGTAAAGTTTTTTTTTATCTATTTAGTTACGTCATGGTAGCCTTATTTCGTGTTTTGTGGTTGTTTTCTCCCAGCGTGGCAGTGGCATCTATGTACAGTGGGTTTCGGCAGCAACAGCATGTACGGCAGGCATGTTACATACGTCATTGCACTAACATACGTTACAGGGGCTGGTCAGGCTACGGCAGTAGGCAGCAGAGGAGTTCCAGATACACTACGTGGCATTTACATGGGGGGGCGGGTACAGGTTGGTGCACGTACATGCGTTTATCATGTCACTCGGCTCACTGAGCACCTCAGGGCGATACGTAGCCCAAATCATGCAGCAGCACAATACTTACATTTTACGGGGCCGTTTACTAGTTATCGGAGGCGCTGAGGGGTTGCTTAGGAAGGTTATTTCCCCAGGCCTCAGTCATACGCCGGCAAGGCACGTACATCGTACGGAGATGAATACGGAAATTATAGTAATCGTTAGTACTTGTCAGGTATAGTGATAGTTTGGAGGTGTGTGGGATGGTAGTAGTAGGGCTCACGGCATACATACAAATTGGGCGTTTATACAATGCACGTACACCCAGCTATCATGGTTGGTACCAGACAAGGTGAACAAACGCCAGCAGAGCAGGAGAGGCACCGACATGGTTACGGAGTGGGAGATGTCATGTCATTTCAAATAACGTCATATGGTGGTCAAAGATAGGTGACGACGGCTTCACAGGAGTGTATAGGCATGGCAGGGTTGGTAACCTATGGATATTTCCGTAGTCATGCCGCCTAAATTCTGGGTACGGGGTAGTCACACTCAGTGGGAAGGTCAGGCTAGTGTATCAGTCAGTTAGGTTGGCAGCATTCTCGGCACAATGCGGTGTCGGGGACTTATTCTACTTTATCTCATGTTTTACAGTGAGGAGTGTCAGCATGGCCCATGTGTCCGAGAGTGTGGCTTTGGCGTATTTAGCAGCAACTCCTGCCAGAGTTTCTGAGCATGGAAGTACAAGGAGCAGGGAACAGGAAAGTGCCCCTTCCATCAGGGCATGGACTATCCCTAGGCTCATATTGGAGCTACAGAAGAGAGGAATCCCCTTTCCTGCTACCGCCAGGAAAGCGGAGTTATTTAAATTGTTATTCCCTCCGGCAGCAGCTAGTGAGAGAGCGGAACAAGTTTCCCTGCGTACAGTGGTCACGTCTCTGACGCAGATCCACGCCTCATTGAATACCATGAATACGTCTCTGCAGGACTTACTTCACAGAACAGAGACTTTAGAGAGGCAAGCGGTGGTTGTCCCAGCGGCAGCAGTGCAAGACGTTCCTAGCACCTCAAGTATTCCCATAGTGCCTAGTGCCCCGGTGGCCATTAGCGCAGGTACCAGTATATCTCCCCCTAATATCACAGCAGCACATTTTGTCCCAAGTAGTCTGAAGAAAGAGATTTTGGAGGGCAAAGACGTGAACCTGGCGTCACTGCTGATAGCGGCACAAGACGTCTCGGAAAACAAATCATATGCTTGCGGGGAGGTGTCGGTCATTTTGAAAACGAGGGATCCAAGGTTGAATAGGAAATTGTCCTTACCCAAGTTCATGCTGGCATTCGGTACATATAGAGATGTCATATGTACAGTAACCGTAGGGAGGAGCTAGATGCATATATACATCTTGTTGTCGATTTAGGGTACAAATACGGTGGGCATGCGTTTTATGATTATCATCCCACATTTTCAGCAAAGGCGGCGGCTGGTCTGGCTCAGTTCCTGTTCACGACTAATTGGGGAAAGATAGATACAGAATTGTTCTGCAGACATTTTGCAGGACTAAAATCGTCAGTCTGTACGATTTGTCATTCTTCCGCTCATACAGTCGACTGGTGCCCCACGCCGGCACCAGCTGATGTCGCCACCACAGGTAAACAACCAGGGTTATTACCTGATCCTCCCGGCACAACGCCCACGCAATTCGACAAATTGGGTAGACCCATTCACAGTTTAGGGAAGGCCCAGATTTGCAATAATTACAATTTCAAATCCTGTAATTACCCGCACTGTCGTTTATTGCACATATGTTCTACATCTTTTAGAGCCCATCCCAAGACCGCTTGCACAGTTAGGAAACCATACAATTCTTGACTAAGCCAGGTGAACGTGGAAAGGTTAGTTGCTATGCTCAGGGCCCATCCAGATCCCTTGGTAGTTACTTTCTTGAGTGAAGGCTTCACCAGAGGTTTTCATACAGGGTTCATTACTTTGCCTCAAGCGACGTATGAATGTGGAAACTTGAGGTCTGCGCTAGCCGATCCTGCAACTGTTGATGCCTTACTAGAAACTGAACTGGCCAAAGGGTTCATGATAGGCCCATTCGAAGTACCCCCCTTTGGCATGTGGAGAGTTAGCCCCATTGGTCTAGTGTGTGGGAAATTCTCAAATAAACTACGTTTAATTTACGACTTGTCAGGCCCTCATTCCATACACGTGCCTAGTTTAAATTCGTTAATACCATCAGAGGAATTTGGCCTCAAATATTATTCTGTCGACCAGGCAATACAACACATATTGGTGGCCGGTAGAGGGTCGTGGTTGTCCAAGGCGGATATTTCCGATGCCTTTAAGCTCTTGCCCATCCAAGAGTCTTTATGGCAGTGGCACGGAGTAAGATGGAGGGGGTCATACTATTTTGCCACCAAGTTATCTTTCGGGTCTAGAAGTAGCCCTTGGCTTTTTGATACCTTTGCGCAGGCTCTTCACTGGATTTTGGAGGAGCACAGGCATTGTCAGAGGGTCATTCATTATCTTGATGACTTACTACTTATAGAGTCACCGGACAGTACTCCAAGGGTGTGTTGCTCAATGCCTTCCGTACTCTAGGAGTCCCAGTAGTTGCACACAAGGTCGATGGTCCACAACATGTTTTGACCTTCCTGGGTATCACATTGGATACAGCTAACATGCAGGCTAGTTTGCCGCTAGACAAGCTAGTCAGGATCAGGAGTGCGTTGCATTCACTAGTGTTGTCTCCAGTGTGTTGCAGGAAAATGTTGCAGTCCCTGTTGGGGATGCTGAACTTTGCGATGCGAATCATCCCGCAGGGTAGAGCGTTTATATCCAGACTGCTGGCATTATTGCCCACAGCTCCTGACCAAGACTCATTGATACGCATTGACGCCGCCGGGCGTGCGGATGTGGCAATGTGGGACGAATTTCTACAAGAGTGGAACGGGATTTCAATGTTCATTCCACAAGCTACTGTTTCGTCACCACAGGTAGTCACCGACGCTGCAGCGTCATCCGGGTTTGGTGCTATTTTTGGCCCCCAATGGTTTGCTAGCCCTTGGCCAACGGAGATTGAGGGGATAGTGGGTTTTTCTCGAACTTCTTCACTATTCGAGATCTACCCTGTAGTAGCAGCGGCTAGAGCCTGGGGTTCCTCATGGTCAGGGCATACGGTAATTTTTCATACTGACAATCAAGCTACGGCAGACATTATCAATAAAGGCCGATCTAAGTCACTGGTGATCATGTCATTCCTACGCAGGCTGACATGGCTCTCACTACAATACAGATTAAATGTAATTTGTCGCCACATTCCTGGTACATGTAACATAGCAGCTGACGCTCTGTCCAGACTTAAATTCCCTCTCTTCTTCCAACAGCACCCAGGGGCGGAAGCCGTTCCAACTCCCGTTCCCACATTTCAACAGTTAGTGCTGGACTAGAGAGGCATCAGGCTAACGCCGCCAAGCTAATCAATTCTTCTCTTTCACTCAATACCCGTAAGGCATACGAAGGGGCGTGGAAAATGTTTAAAGTTTTCCAGGGTATACATGCTACGCACGACCCAGATAGCGTTAGTTACATCCTAGCGTTCATTTCATACTGCCACACGGATCGCAAATTAGCGTATAATACTATCAGGCTATACCTGGCGGGAGTGCAACATTTCCTTGCGGTAAGTTACCCGGATAGGCAGTCAATTTTTACCGCACATCCCGTACGAGCCATTCTTAAGGGCATACAGAAATCCGGTAGCCAGTCACCCAGTACCATGTTACCTATCTCAGGACGGTTGTTTAGGGGGATGTCCTCCATGTTGGACAAGTCACTGTTCGGGGAGTTGCAAAGTTTAGTCATAAAATCCGCCATCTATTTGGCTTTCTATGGGTTTTTAAGGCCAGGTGAGGTTACCTTGTCCAGTTCCAAATCTTACCCGGTGCTCAAACAGAACTTGGTTAGGTTTCCTGAATATTTCCTGTTGACCCTTGAACGCTGCAAGACAAATCAAGTAGGAGCCCCCACGGAGATAAAGCTGTTCCCATCCGGTAATGCTTGGTGCCCAGTCTCTGTGTTAGATTGCCTTATGGATAGACTGTCCCTGTCTCCCCCGCACGGGCCGCTGCTGCCCTTTCTTAATACCCCTCTATCGTCTCAGCAATTCATCTCGCATGTTCGCTTACTTCTGAGGCAACTGGGGGTTGATCCTAAATGCTATTCCGGGCATTCATTTTGTATAGGGGCAGCCTCGGCAGCTTCCAGACACGGAGTACCTGCTCATGTGATCAAGAGGTTAGGCCGGTGGAATTCGGCTTGTTTTAACAGGTATATTCCAGACCCACATGTAGAGATGGCTAAGGCATTTTCTAACTTGGTGATGTAACGCAGGTTATGAATAAAAGTGTTTTCCTAAAAGTTGAAGTTTTGCCCCCTTATTTGGTATACTGTCCAACCAGACCATGGCACACCTCAGGTCAGTATATTGTGAGTGTATGTTTCATTCCCAGGGACAAATGGTGGAACATCTAGGAGTCAGAGGCTGGCACCGGTGGTAACAACTCGGGAAAGGTTTCTGCAGACGCAGGTAAGCTGACTCTGATCACAAATCTTAATTGTGTTTTATAGAATTTCTACCCTCAAGAATTGTTTTTCTTGTCATGCAGTTTGAATGTAGACCATCCTCTACCACTGTTAAATCTTATTTTTACATATTTTATTATATCCACATATATAACCAGTACTAAATAACAAATATGTTTTACAAGTAATAAAAGCAATGTTGCAAAGTCCACAATCTTTCTGTGTAACTGTGTCACCAAACAAAAAAATGTCATTGGAAATGGATCCACAACCTTATACCGGAATTATCCACAACACATGTTTCTGAAACCCACATTAAATGTGCTCCAATTATGTTATCCATTACCACATTCAGATCACCTCTTAAGGTGCCTATACACTGTGCGATTATCGCGGGAAATCCCGCGATCGTACGATAATCGTAAAGTGTATGGAGGGCGTGCAACCATTTTTACTGTACGGTCGCACGTCTTTTGTCTTAGGAGCATGCTAGAAAACCAGCCGAGAATCGTACGATTTTCGGCTGGTTTTTAGCATGATCGTAAGATCAATGCCGCACAGGCCGGTGTGCGCATGCGCACACTGCCCGTTTAGCATTGCGGTCATCGGAAGCCCGCCCCTCAGGGGGGCGGGCTTGCGATGATCGCAAGTACGATCTGTCTGTCCAAGATGGGCAGATCGTACGTTTTTTTAATTACGTTACAACCATCACAGGACTAAGGTCTTGCGATGGTTGTAAAGTGTATGGCCACCTTTACTCAGATCACTGGCTCACTCACCAGATGGGATGGACCTCAAGTTATAAAGGTCATATGTACATTTCCACTATTATCTCCAGATCTCTCATAGGTGTAAAGAAACATCCAAATAGGAACACCCAGTTATTTCACAACTGAGCTCTTTTCCATCATCCACATTCCATCTTCACAGATTCTCTCTATCTGGGAACGATATATACATAATACATCTAAAAATGTAATATTGATTTAATAAAATAGAAAACCTATAGCTGTGCTTACTTTAAATAAGTGCACAGAGCACTATGATAAACAATATAGAACTGTAGAAAAACTGTCATGTGCATAAAGTCCCAGCACAAAAAGGGAAGTTTTGCCCACCTTGAGCTCTGTTAGCTGTAAACCCTGGGTTTGTCCTTACACTCAGGGCAGAAACCAATGATGATGTGACCTGCTAACACTTGCTCTATGTGATCAATGAATGACTTCATTAGGAGGAGCATTTACATATAGCATTTCCATATCTTAGCAAATCTTCAATGAAAAAAAAATGTGACAAGCGCCATGATTGCACAAAAGGGTATGAAATGTGCATGCATGAAGCAGAAGACAAGCTCCAAAGGACCCATATGCCATGCTTTCAGAGCAAATAAGACAGAGAATGTAGGGTATTTATCAATGGAATCTTTATTTAGAGCTGCAGCATTTGAAACCTTGTATGTGCATTTATCCAAGAGCAGAGACTGAGTCGCAGAAGCAAACCGAATCACAGAAGCAGACCATACGGATAGCTGACTATAAGACTTTTGTTTGCTTTATGCATATATCAGCTACCTAATTATCTGCACCCAAAAGGTGTACTTAGAGTTATTCTTTAACTAAATAACAGCTTGACATTAAGATATTCTACTGTTTCTGTTTACTGGGAAACTATAAGGTACTTATCTCATTATGGATTAATTATTGTTCTCTGATGAATTGCTTTTCATTACACAAAATAACATTCACAGCTGAAAATATTTAAAAAATATTTGTGTCTTGTTTTTTCTTTACACATTTAAAATGTAATCAGTTTTGCCATCCTGATTTGAAAAGGTATTGTGCAGTAAGAAAAATACTTGAAAAGATTAAGATGCAAAGAGCTTCTATCAACTGCATACACATTTAAAAGAAGTTTCTTCCCAGGTTTCCTTGCAAAAGCATTTCACTTCATACTTCAATAATTTAGTTCTTTAGAGAGTCTATTAACTTGACTCAATTAAGCAATGATGTATGAGTGTGTATGTATAGTCCCTAAGCCTTCTCCCTAGCTGAGAACACACATCTATTCATTTTCTTGCCGCTTTTAATACTAATGTGTCTTACAGTGAAGACAATTTCAGATGGTAAATTTATTTTAAACTTATTTTAAGAATAAGAACTGTTTAGCGCTCATGCATTTACATGATTTCGGCCAGTGTTCAAAGGGATAGAATAGTAATTTCCATCCAAGTCCAAGCTAATGTAACATTATAATTTATAATGCTCTCAAAACAACCTCCTCATGGGGGAGCAGATTTGCAATTTTTATAATGTAACTAAGACACTTAACTATTTTTGTCTGATTATTTACAAAATAATTCCTGTTTTTAGCAGTTTCCCTGCAACTTAGCACATTTAAAGTTGAAAAATGCATATCAAGAACAGACAAGCACTAACAAAACTAATGCTTGCTTAAGTTAAGTTGGCCTATGCTAACTTGAAACTAGAATTAGATAAAGCATATAATATTAGAAGATATATCCATTCTTTGCTGCTGTGTTGAAGGTGTTGCCAAAAATGACACCAGAGAACACTACCTACATCAACATGGCAGTCTGCTAATGGCTTCAGCATTCAATCTATGAGGTGATAAGAAGGAAAATGGAAATGATAGAACATTTTTCATAATGCATAAGCAAAAATAAAAAAAGACCCAGACCATATAAATACTGAATGCTCTTAGAACCTTTCACTAAAACCAGGAAGTGATAGATAGATAGATATATATTGTGACAGCAGACAGGTAAAATCACCTGAGTGTGTCAAGGAGACCTGTGTGTCCCAGGTTCAGGGTGCACACACACTTTTTTGACTACAGGAAGTGCTGGGAGGGGCTAGAGTGGTAGAGGTAATGATCCCAGCTAAAACAAGCTGGCTCACTAGGCCTATTTAAGAACTCCCAGAGTGCTCAGAGATTTGCTCCACCCTGCAACCAGTTTTGTGCCTCGGTAGACTGGGGAGTTTTTTGCCTACCTGTGTAGTGAAAAGAAAAATCAAACTTGTGTGGTGAGACACAGCCAGTGTGGCAGTTTGCTCATTAGGGGGATAGGTGCTAGGGGCAGCCCAAGATTGAACCTGGTTGTTAGTGAGGGAAAACTGTGTGTGTAGTAAGTTGCCAAAAGGCAAGGAATTATTTTCATGTTTTGTTTTGCTCCTTTTTGCTTGTATATAGTGTAAATAAACTGCACGTGTGTTTTCACCTGAAGAAAATCGTTGCTTGCTGTGCCTATTTTTTGTGGAGTGAACTCATCCAGGGACTCACATAGACCTGCTGCCGAGCTAACACTGGTGTGAAAATGCTGTAAAGTAAGAATGCTTTCAAAAATATATATTTTTTTTATTGTTTATTTTTTAATCAATTTATAAAATGCAAAGTGAGTGAACATAAGAAAAAACTAAATTGAATCAATATTTGGTGTAACTATCCTTTGGCTTCAAACCAGCATCAATTCACACACTTGCATACAGTCATGGATTTTGTAGGATTAGAGTCAGGTGTATGATTAACCAATTATACCAAGCAGGTGCTAATGATCATCAATTTCATAGGTAGGTTGAAACACAGTCACTAACTGAGACAGAAACAGCTATGCAGGAGTCTTAAAACTGGGTGATCAACAGCTCTGCTACTGAAATTAAGTTGTGGAAACAGTTTCATGTCACAGGTCATAAATCATGGCTAGACTGAGCACACCAACAAGACAAAAGGTAATTATACTGCATCAGCAAGGTCTCTCCCAGGCAATCTCCCAGATTTCAAAGCAGACTGGGGTTTCAAGATGTGCTGTTCAGGCTCTTTTGAAGAAGCACAAAGAAATGGGCAACATTGAGGACCGTAGACGCAATGGTCGGCCAAGGAAACTTACTGCAGCAGATGAAAGACACATCATGCTTACTTCCCTTCAACATCGGAAGATGTCCAGCAGTGCCATCAGCACCGAACCGGCAGAAACCAGTGGAACACAGGTACACCCATCTTCTGGCCAAGGTAATCTGGCAAGAAGTGGTCTTCATGGGAAAATTGCAGCCAAAAATCCATACCTCTGACATGGAAACAAGGCTAAGTGACTCAACTATGCACAAAAAGATAGGAACTGTGCTGCAGACAAATGGCAGCAGGTGCTCTGGACTGATGAGTCAACATTTTAAACGTTTGGCTGTAACAGGAGGCAGTTTGTTCTCCAAAGGGCTGGAGAGCAGTACAGTAATGAGTGTCTACAGGCAACAGTGAAGCATGGTGGAGGTTACTTGCAAGTCTGGGCTGCATTTCTGCAAATGGAGTTGGAGATTTGGTCAGGATCAATGGTGTCCTCAGTGCTGAGAAATACAAGCAGATACTTATCCATCATGTCATGCCATCAGGGAGGCATGAGATTGGCCCCAAATTGATTCTGCAGCAGGACAATGACCCCAAACATACAACCAATGTCATCAAGAATTATCTTCAATGTAAAGAAGAACAAGGAGTCCTGGAAGTGATGGTTTGGCCCCAGAGAGCCTTGATATTAACATCAGAGTCTGTCTGGGATAACATGAAGAGACAGAAGGATTGGAGGCAGCCCACATCCACAGAAAATCTGTGGTTAGTTCTCCAAGATATTTTGAACAACCTACCTGCTGAGTTCCTTTCAAAAACTGTGTGGTGGCCACCTAACTTACCTAGTCTAAAGCAGGGGTAGGCAGGGCCAGTGGGGGGATGGAAAAATCACCTTCCTTTGCAGGTGCAGAGTGCTTTCCCACTAGGACTTCATTCCACATTCCCCTGCTGGGACTCCGCTCCATCCCCAGCCCAGCCTTGCTTTATTATGTGTGGCACTGTAGCAGCAATAGCAGCGAGAGCAGGAGGGGAGAGAGCCGGGACAAAGTGCAACCCGCCGGGAATTGGAGTCTCTTAACACTCTATTTTAGGGCCACAAGTCAGGACAAAACTTGGTTATTCCCCCCAATCATGAATGCAAATTGCATCAGTGAGCTGGAATATGAAATGGTGAATCTCTTTGCTGTGTGTCAGGAAATAATGAGAATACATAGCAATGTCACCTTGTTATGGGACTTGAGTATCTTGTCCATTACTGGTTTTCTGTCATCAGTTATTAACAAGAATGACATAAGGTTGAGCACTAAAGTGGGAGAAAACAAATCATTACATAAAGTACAGTCATGAAAATATGGTACAGCAAGTATACAATAATGGAAAATTACCCATCATTCAAATTCAAACTTAGAACTCAGAATAAATATTCAGTGATAACACAGAAGAATTTCTCTTAACGTGGATGCAACTTTTCCTTTACCAAACTGTCCCTCTGCTGGGAACAAAGAGTGCACTCTAAATTGCGGCCAAGACAGAATGGAGGGGAGCTTGTTACCGGGGCATCAGATTGCCCAGTCACAGGATCACACCTCGGTTCATGGGTTAAATACCTGAGCTGGGGCTCTTTCTAGTAACTTTGCGCTGCTAGTCTGCCTGCCTGGTGGTCCTTGGCTGTGGCCAGGTCACGCTGGACCCCCAGGCCCTCCTTGCTTAGGATCCTGCTTGTCTGCTGAAGAGCCTCTACAGACCAGCTTCCGGACCACCTACTGGCCATCCTGTGCAGACCCCTCTCCTGCTGAAAGACTGGATGCCCTAAGCGAGACTTGTAACCTTCACTTTCTCTCCTGGTTGTCTCTTCTCACTTTCTCTCCTGGTTGTCTCTTCTCACTTTCTCTCCTGGTTGTCTCTTCTCATTCTCTCTCTCCTGGCTGTCTCTTCTCATTCTCTCTCTCCTGGCTGTCTCTTCTCATTCTCTCTCTCCCGGCTGTCTCTCTTTGCTCTCTCTCCTCACTCTCTCATGGATGTGTCTCCACTCTCTCTTCAGGCTGTCTCTCCTCACTCTTCCATGGATGTATCTCCTCTCTCTCCTGGCTGCCTCTCCTCGCTCATCCTCCTGGCTGCCTATCCTCACTCTCCCCTCTCAGAAGTATGGAATTTTAAAGTGACACTAAACCCTGGATTTAAATCTTAAAAATGAATTCAACAACCTTAACTATTATACAAAATGTAGGTTATTTGTGCATCACTCAGCTGTAGATCATCAAATCATCATTTTGCTCCCCATGGTCAGTATGTGTGTTTTAAAGTAGTCACCACTCCAAGCTCATTCCTGTAACTTTAATAAAAATTAACAAACTAATAGTCGTAAAGATATACCCTGTTAATCTCCTGCTTGTGATTGTAAAATATAATGCAAAACAACACTTTGAATACTTGTATACCTGATTGAGTCCTTCTCCTAAGCAAATAGCCTTGTTGCCTAAATTGCTCGGATAATTACCTAACCTCCTCCAAGAAGTCTTCCACAACAGAACAATTTCTTCTTATGCAGAGGAGGTGTGCAGTCGGAACAGCTGAAATATGAGCTGGTAGATAATGGCTGGTGGTGTGGAGGAGGGTGCCCCTTGACGTTGGTTTTCTATATGACCCTTTACAGTTATGTTCCTGGGCAAATTCCATCAGCTGGGTATCAGAATAATTAATTTCTCTTTGAGGGTCGTTTCTTTCACCAAAAAACAAGGAATGGCTATGGGGATAGAGTGGGTGCTGGCCTTTGCTTGTTTACATCTTGGTTGATGGGAGGAGACTCTAGCATACAAGCCCAGGGGTTCATTGTGCACAGTGTACTCTGGCTATGTTTCATTGATGATGTACTTGTGGAATTTGCTCAGGAACATACTTGTAATGGGCCCAATATTTATTTGACTCACACAATCAGTTAACAAGAGATCCACCTACTTGACTTAACAATGTATAAGAGCTGTGAAGAACATTTAGAAATGAGCTTGCCTCCTCCACATCAAGATCCATCATCTACCTGCTCAGATTGCAGCTGTCCCAACTGGGCAATTCCTCTGCCTCAAAAAGAATTCTAGGAGTAGGGATTGCTAGGGAGTTATCCCAGAGATTAAAGGAGAACTATGAGGTGAGTGCTTTTCACTCACCTCATAGTTCTAGCCGACCTGTGACAATGAGACTGTCACAGGTCGGTTCAGTAGATCGGGAGGTGAGCGAACACATACCGGGTTCGCTCGCCTCTCGATCCTGTCACGGCTCTCTGCCGTGACAGGGGGATGGGCTGGATTCCCCTCTCCCCGCTCCGATCTGCCAGCGCTGACTGGTGGAACGGACGGGGGAGGGGGCGGGTACAGCTGGCTCTGCCTCTAGATAGGCAGAGCCAGCTGTCACTCACGCAGCTGGGCGGATCCCGTCATCTACGTCGGGATCCGCTCCGGCTGCGGCATCTCAGTATCTCGTGGTATACTGAGCTTAGGGTAACGGGAGTTAGACTAATTACAAAATGTGAGCTCCATTGGGATGCATTGAAAAGACTCCTACCGACTTCCGGTTCCGGCGCCTGATGTAGCGGTCGCAGAGGAAAGAGCTCCCGCACAGTCAGGGCAATATACCCTATATAAAATCCTACTTCGGCATACCGGCACCACATTGACCAACACACCGGAATCACCGTCATCCTAGCCGACATTCATGGATAAATTTCGAGAGGGACCGCGAGGTAGAGGCACCCCGATACGGGCCAAGAGACCACCAACCGCCTCCAAGATGGCCGCGATAACGGATCGCCCGGGATTCAGTGCATCCTCTGATGATGACATGCCCGCTTCCACTGAACATGGCCTGATAGCGGCAGAGGTAGCAAAGCTGCTAAAACCCACCATTCAGGATGCGGTTCACAAAGCTGTCTCAAAGGGCATACAATCCCTGAGAAATGACATCCTGAATCAGGCACACAGAATAACCGAGGCCGAATCTCGCATCGTTCAGCTGGAAGACACCTCAGAGGCGACATCCTCACACTTATCCTTGGCTCAGCGTCAGATACACTACCTCACAGACCGGGTAGATGACCTGGAAAACCGGTCAAGGAGAAATAACCTGAGGATTGTAGGTCTTCCGGAATCATACCGCGCCTCTATGCTGCCAACTATTTGTGCTCTCAATCTTCCAGATATTCTAGGCCTCCCTGCTCCCTGCAAGGTTGAGCGGGCGCATCGAGTAGGTCCTCCGAACACCGAGCGTAAGACACCAAGACCGGTCATTGTTCGCTATCTCGATTACACCGACCGTCAGGCAGTGCTGCAGGCCTATCGCGCGAAGAAGGAACTTCACTTGGAGGAACACCGGCTCCTTATCTTTGCGGATTATTCTGCCGATGTTACGAAGAAACGGAAGGCTTTTGGAAAAGTATGCTCGGCCCTGTTCCACCAAAAGATCCGTTTCACGCTTGCCTACCCGGCTACTCTTCGATTTCAATCCCCAGATGGAGCACAACAATCCTTCCAGGATCCAGCTCTAGCGCTCTCATTCTTGGATGGCATGGCGAATACAACGGCACCCAAGACGGGCCCTGACACCCCTCGGGCTCACCGCTTTGCAACGCCGGCTAGACAGGCCCCCACCCGCCTTCCCATGACCCCAACGGATTCACCGTGAACCTCGACTGGAGACGGGAGTATCCTGTGGTTACATCGCCTCCCCTGATGGAATAACAGCACGTCAACATGGCCTATCTTGTTTTTTGACCCGTTGAGGCCTCAGAGCCTGGACGGAGCTCCGATTCAACACACGATGAGGTCAGTTAACGACCCCGTCTTCCCATATAGGATTTACACCCTCAGTTGGATCATGGAGTCCCCATTTCCCACAACACACCCTTGGAAACTTCCATCCCTCTTACCCTTTTTCAGCTCTACCCCCACTTATCCGCTCCAATATACTCCTCAGAGATACAATCATTGCCTGGAGGGAAACACACAAACTTTTGCACTTAAACCCTTATTTTTCCAAACACTTACAGATTAGAGGAAACCCGTCATTTCCACAGGGAGAGGACTATGACACCTTCTCTGAATGGGAAGCTAGGGGGATATCTCACTTCACCGACTTTATAAGTAGGACCACCACCAAATTACTTACTTTCTCGGAGTTCCGAAACCTGTATGGCATTCCGATGAAAGACTTTTTACATTTCATGCAGATCACTGCACATATCAAAAAGCTAAATCCTAACTTCTCTCGAGTAATTAACGATACGCCTCTGGATAGAATAACCCTCTCGAAAGCTTGCTCCATTTCATCGATTTATCCCCTTCTGCGTCAGGCAGCTCTGCCTCCCTTGGCACGATCCAATCTTGCTAAATGGGACAAAGATGTACCAACTGAAGACGTAGTTGAGAAAATGCTGCAGGGTTACCGCTCACTTTGTAAGCTGGTGTCTAATGAACAATGGAGGGAAACTCAATACAAGATAATGCATAGAGCATATTATGCATTCCAAATCCAACATAAAAGTTCGCATACTGTGCCTTATTTGGACCACTGCCCTAAATGTAAACTACAGGCAGCTTCCCTGTTTCATTGCTTGTGGGAATGCCCACTTATTCAACGCTACTGGGAAAAAGTCATTCGGTTTTTGGCACTAGTGGTAGGTCAGGACCTCCCATATGAGATCCTTTTGATTTTGTTCAACTACTGGGACCCCTCTTTGCCTATCCCCGACAATCTTAGACGCCCAGACAGACAATGGGTGAGCATCGCCCTGTTAGTGGCTAGACGCTGCATCCTTCGCGAGTGGCTATCACCTAGGCCTCCTACGTTAACAAGGTTAAAAACAGACTTACTCAATCTGTTCCACTTGGAACGTCTAGACGCTGCCCTGAATATCCAAAATGAGAAAGGGGTCACTATGTTTTACACCAGATGGACATCCTACATGGATTACACTTTCTCTTTATCAGAGAAGGAACGGATGCTAACTCCATTCGCATTCTCTAAATGTTGCCTTATGGATAGACTATAGGATGGGCTCGGAGGGTTATTTCATTCCAAAAGCAGACACACGCTCCTATAGCGACACAAATGGGGTGCCTGTATAACTGTATAACGGTATAACCAGCGCATGAGGGGGGACAGACTGACTACACTTATTTTTGGGATCGCACTATGGAGTATGTTTATGTTTATGTTTTTGTTTCTGGTTTTGTTTTTGTTATGGAGATATACCAATGATGATACTACTGCGCATTTTCTCAGAATATTTAAATGCTTACTGTGAACACGGTCTCCCAGGGACTTGTGCAGGCAGTCAAGCTGTTCACAGGCAAGAAATGATGTACATTCTAGAATGAGATGTATAAACCTAACAACGTGAATTTTGCTGCCATGTCGTGTACATCACTGTAACACCGTGAAAATGTGACACTGTACTATTATGTATGTGGTTTTTTTTTCATCTTCAAAATAAATAAAAAAAGTTTTTCAAAAAAAAAAGAAAAGACTCCTAAAGAGACATTATGGTGTTCTCCTAATGGATCTGGATATAGACAAAATTGTAGGCCCTCATGCAATTATAGTTACATAATATTTGAGGTTGAATAAAGACACAGGTCCATCAGGTTCAACCTTTGTGCATCTGTGTGTATATAAGTCCCTCGGTGGTCTATTTTGTAAGAGTACCTGTATCCCTGTATGTTATGGTCTCTGAGGAAGGTATCTAAATTATTTTTGAATGATTCAATACTCTCTGCTGATACCACTGCTTGTGGAAGAGAGTTCTGCTCTAACTGAAAGAAGCCTCTACACCCTTTGTGGTTAAATCCTTTTCTCCACCAATTTGTTTACAGTAAAAAGTTTATTGCTGATGCTGCCATTGCCACTAAACATTTTGTACATCTAAATCATGTCCCCTCCTAATCACCTCACTTCCAGCATGAACAAGTTTACATTTAATGTATGATGGCAAAAGGGCCAGGAGTTCAAGTGATAACCTTTCATAGGTGTGACACAGGCAATCTTGTTGGTATGCATAAATGTGGCTTATCTAATATATGCAAATATGTTATTAGAGGTTACATTTGTATCTGATAAAATGACAAGTTTTCCTATAAACTCTTACCAATTGCCTCTTCAGGAGGGTCATATATCAAACAGTTTGCCCTTGCTGTTTTTTTGCATATTGAAAAAACTAAGAGTTAAAATTTCCTATTAATTAACATATAGGGTATGGTATTTATAAATGATCTGCAAGTACAGAAAAAAACCTGTTGATGTTCCAGAAATGCACTCAGCTCCTAATTTCTTGTTGTGTGTTGTATTGAATCATACTGAGTGTACTCATAGCCACAACATAGTGACCAAAAGTTCTGTAGTCTGAGAGAAGAATTGGGAGGGCTAAACTTAAACTCCTTGGAAAACACACAGAGACTGCACAGGTCACTGGACACAGGAGAGCTCTGAATTTCTGACATGATCGTGAAGCATTTTTGCACTTATCAAACCGATATATAAACAAAAATGTATTATGGCATATTTACTAGACCAAAATGGGGCAAAAAAATATTTATTGGGTGTACATGCATGCTTTTAGTCTTTTTTTAATTAATGTTGTACTGGACAGTGAAGTCAGAGTCTAAAGGACACCCCCAGTGCCTGAACCTTTGAAATGAAAGTCAGCAATGGCAACTGCCATATTGAAATCCATACAAGTTATCTTTTAGCTTAGTTATAGATACCCACCCAACTAGAACAGCTGGATAGGAATAGGGAGGGGATGTCTTGCAGAAGTGAGAGGATGCTTACTCAAAAATCTTAAATATTTTAAAGTTTACCCTTTGGCATAATTTTTATACGGGCACAAAATCAGATAACTTATTAGATGCACAAAGGTATGCAACCTTCATTGATATAAATATGAATTGTTACTTCAGCAACCATAAAGTGAGCTATTTCATGTAAAGTAATAAACCCATGTTGTCCTTATAAATAAGTAAGTAATCATCTCATGAAAATTCATAGAGAAGACAGCATTTTACTTGTTTGCAAAATTTCATAAACATTTGCAACATGAATTGTTATGATGTAGCAATGGTTGTAATTCACAGTAATCACTTTGAAACAATTGATTGTCATTTGTAATTACATTCCAGGCTCATTGTCCTGATACACTGTTTTTCTGTTTAACAGGTATTGCAATTTGCTTCAGTTTTAATAACTAATGTGTGGGTTTCAGCTTCTGAAAATTACTACTACTCCGTTTCTAAATGACAGTTTGACAATGCTTTGTTAAAATCATAAAAAGGTAGATGCTCTGGTGCTAAAATTTGTTTGGATTAGCACTCATGAGGTAATGACCACCCTTAATTGAATACATTAATTACATTTCCTAGCACTCATTAAAGCCAGGGAGGATGGAAAACCTAATGTAAACCCTTATTAAATGGTGTAAGTCTAGGTTTCATGAAATACAGTATGTGTACAAGACACATACCACCATTAAGGTGCTTTTGCAGGGTCTGGTTCCTCTTCATTATTTGATATCTGGCTAAGACAAGTGTTCAACTGCCCTGAGAAAACCAGGTCTTCTCTTGAGGTACTTTAACCTCATTGCAAACAGTGACTTACATAGTACATAGTACGTCACTGGCAGTGGGCCCGTTTAAACAGACTAAAGCCACTGATTCCCAAAATAGAATGACCACAGCGGAAGCAGAGCGGAGAGAGCGTCTGCTCCTGCAGACACGTGCACGTGGGTAGGAGGAGCTGAACAGGGGATCGGAAAGGATTGGCAATCAGAGATTGGATCGATTTACGTGCCTGAACTGACAGGAGCAGCAGAAGAGAGAGTGACACTAGCAACAGGATCCAGAGGCAGAGCAGTGGAGAACAGGAGTGAGTGAGGTAGCTGATTGAGCTGGTGACAGGGACGGCTGAGTGGAGAGGATCAGGAGTGAGAGAGAATGCAAGAAAGTGGCTGGAGGTCGGAGCAGCAGAGGAGACTGAAAGGAAGAGCGGGGAGCTGTCTAATTGATTGAATTGAACGTATTTAAAGGAGAACTATGAGGTGAGTGCTTTTCACTCACCTCCTAGTTCTAGCCGACCTGTGACAATGAGACTGTCACAGGTCGGCTCAGTAGATCGGGAGGTGAGCGAACACATACCAGAGTCGTGTACATCACTGTAACACCGTGAAAATGTGACACTGTACTATTATGTATGTGGTTTTTTTTTCATCTTCAAAATAAATAAAAAAAGTTTTTCAAAAAAAAAAGAAAAGACTCCTAAAGAGACATTATGGTGTTCTCCTAATGGATCTGGATATAGACAAAATTGTAGGCCCTCATGCAATTATAGTTACATAATATTTGAGGTTGAATAAAGACACAGGTCCATCAGGTTCAACCTTTGTGCATCTGTGTGTATATAAGTCCCTCGGTGGTCTATTTTGTAAGAGTACCTGTATCCCTGTATGTTATGGTCTCTGAGGAAGGTATCTAAATTATTTTTGAATGATTCAATACTCTCTGCTGATACCACTGCTTGTGGAAGAGAGTTCTGCTCTAACTGAAAGAAGCCTCTACACCCTTTGTGGTTAAATCCTTTTCTCCACCAATTTGTTTACAGTAAAAAGTTTATTGCTGATGCTGCCATTGCCACTAAACATTTTGTACATCTAAATCATGTCCCCTCCTAATCACCTCACTTCCAGCATGAACAAGTTTACATTTAATGTATGATGGCAAAAGGGCCAGGAGTTCAAGTGATAACCTTTCATAGGTGTGACACAGGCAATCTTGTTGGTATGCATAAATGTGGCTTATCTAATATATGCAAATATGTTATTAGAGGTTACATTTGTATCTGATAAAATGACAAGTTTTCCTATAAACTCTTACCAATTGCCTCTTCAGGAGGGTCATATATCAAACAGTTTGCCCTTGCTGTTTTTTTGCATATTGAAAAAACTAAGAGTTAAAATTTCCTATTAATTAACATATAGGGTATGGTATTTATAAATGATCTGCAAGTACAGAAAAAAACCTGTTGATGTTCCAGAAATGCACTCAGCTCCTAATTTCTTGTTGTGTGTTGTATTGAATCATACTGAGTGTACTCATAGCCACAACATAGTGACCAAAAGTTCTGTAGTCTGAGAGAAGAATTGGGAGGGCTAAACTTAAACTCCTTGGAAAACACACAGAGACTGCACAGGTCACTGGACACAGGAGAGCTCTGAATTTCTGACATGATCGTGAAGCATTTTTGCACTTATCAAACCGATATATAAACAAAAATGTATTATGGCATATTTACTAGACCAAAATGGGGCAAAAAAATATTTATTGGGTGTACATGCATGCTTTTAGTCTTTTTTTAATTAATGTTGTACTGGACAGTGAAGTCAGAGTCTAAAGGACACCCCCAGTGCCTGAACCTTTGAAATGAAAGTCAGCAATGGCAACTGCCATATTGAAATCCATACAAGTTATCTTTTAGCTTAGTTATAGATACCCACCCAACTAGAACAGCTGGATAGGAATAGGGAGGGGATGTCTTGCAGAAGTGAGAGGATGCTTACTCAAAAATCTTAAATATTTTAAAGTTTACCCTTTGGCATAATTTTTATACGGGCACAAAATCAGATAACTTATTAGATGCACAAAGGTATGCAACCTTCATTGATATAAATATGAATTGTTACTTCAGCAACCATAAAGTGAGCTATTTCATGTAAAGTAATAAACCCATGTTGTCCTTATAAATAAGTAAGTAATCATCTCATGAAAATTCATAGAGAAGACAGCATTTTACTTGTTTGCAAAATTTCATAAACATTTGCAACATGAATTGTTATGATGTAGCAATGGTTGTAATTCACAGTAATCACTTTGAAACAATTGATTGTCATTTGTAATTACATTCCAGGCTCATTGTCCTGATACACTGTTTTTCTGTTTAACAGGTATTGCAATTTGCTTCAGTTTTAATAACTAATGTGTGGGTTTCAGCTTCTGAAAATTACTACTACTCCGTTTCTAAATGACAGTTTGACAATGCTTTGTTAAAATCATAAAAAGGTAGATGCTCTGGTGCTAAAATTTGTTTGGATTAGCACTCATGAGGTAATGACCACCCTTAATTGAATACATTAATTACATTTCCTAGCACTCATTAAAGCCAGGGAGGATGGAAAACCTAATGTAAACCCTTATTAAATGGTGTAAGTCTAGGTTTCATGAAATACAGTATGTGTACAAGACACATACCACCATTAAGGTGCTTTTGCAGGGTCTGGTTCCTCTTCATTATTTGATATCTGGCTAAGACAAGTGTTCAACTGCCCTGAGAAAACCAGGTCTTCTCTTGAGGTACTTTAACCTCATTGCAAACAGTGACTTACATAGTACATAGTACGTCACTGGCAGTGGGCCCGTTTAAACAGACTAAAGCCACTGATTCCCAAAATAGAATGACCACAGCGGAAGCAGAGCGGAGAGAGCGTCTGCTCCTGCAGACACGTGCACGTGGGTAGGAGGAGCTGAACAGGGGATCGGAAAGGATTGGCAATCAGAGATTGGATCGATTTACGTGCCTGAACTGACAGGAGCAGCAGAAGAGAGAGTGACACTAGCAACAGGATCCAGAGGCAGAGCAGTGGAGAACAGGAGTGAGTGAGGTAGCTGATTGAGCTGGTGACAGGGACGGCTGAGTGGAGAGGATCAGGAGTGAGAGAGAATGCAAGAAAGTGGCTGGAGGTCGGAGCAGCAGAGGAGACTGAAAGGAAGAGCGGGGAGCTGTCTAATTGATTGAATTGAACGTATTTAAAGGAGAACTATGAGGTGAGTGCTTTTCACTCACCTCCTAGTTCTAGCCGACCTGTGACAATGAGACTGTCACAGGTCGGCTCAGTAGATCGGGAGGGGAGCGAACACATACC
>NW_017306990.1:323825-351492 GCF_000935625.1 Nanorana parkeri
GTGGGAGGGGGCGGGTACAGCTGGCTCTGCCTCTAGATAGGCAGAGCCAGCTGTCAGTCATGCAGCTGGGTGGATCCCGGCATAATTGTCGGGATCCACTTCAGCTGCGGCGTCTCAGTATACCGCGAGCAGCAGCTTGCGGTATACTGCGGCGTCTCAGTATACCGCGAGCAGCAGCTTGCAGTTGTCAGAGACCTGATGCTTCTGCGCATGCGCCAAGCCGGGGTTCCCGTAATGGGCCTTGGCGCATGCACGCGCCAAGGACTGTCCGCAGAAAAACGCTCTCCAAAAGGCTCACAGGAAGTGACACTCTCCAAAAGGCTCAAAGGAAGTGATGCTCTCCAAAAGACTCACAGGAAGTGATGCTCTCCAAAAGGCTCACAGGAAGTGACACTCTCCAAAAGGCTCATAGGAAGTGATGCTCTCCAAATAATTTCCTTCACTATTTAAACCCAGACTCCACACCTACTCATTGCTGGATTGTCTCTTCAACCGCCCTGACGTCTCCTGATCCTTGTTTCCAGTACCCTTGATTATCGACCCGGATTGACTTTGACCTAGTTTGCCTGCAGCCTGCCTTTGACCTTGGAACGTTTGACCATTCTTGTTTGCCTATACCCTTGACCTCGGATTGCTTCACTGGACTGCCTAAGCCTTCTACTTTTGTACTTGCTCTGCCTGCTCGGTGTGACCTCAGCCTGTTGACCTCGGAATTAAAGATCTACAAGACCCTGCCGCAAAACCAAGGAGTGGCCTGCACAGTGGAACCGCCTCTGGCCCTCCTGCCACTCACTGTCTATAAGGACTCTGTCCCCAATACCAGAGTCCCTAGGACACGAGCTGCAAGGGAAGCCTCCTCCTACATCCAGTCTCCGCACAGGTACGTGATAGCGGTATACTGCTGCGTCTCAGTATACCGTGAGCCACAGCTCGCGGTATACTGAGCCTTAGGTGACGGGAGGACGCTAGTTTGTGTCCTCTCGTTACCCTAAGGAGAACTATGGGGAAAAGCCTTAACCCCATAGCTCTCCTTTAAGTACAGTTGCTAGCCAGAAAAAAGGGGGTAGGAATCTGTGTGAGAGCAGCATCGCTGGTTTGAGAGGGGTTTGCTGAGCAGAAAGTGAGCTGGAGTGTGAGTTGTAAGGGGACAGGCTATCTGGCTGAAAGACTGGAAGATTTAAGCTGAGCTAGTGAGGCAGAAATCCAGTGTGAGCAAGGTGGTATGTGTGAGAGGGGAATCTGTGAGCAAGCTATTGCAGGCTCGATTGGGTATAGGGTATTGTGTTAAAAAAAAAACATTTGTGCATTCCATGGTAGTTTGAAGTGCATATCTGTGCTAACCATGGTGATTTATTATTGCACTAACTAGGTAATTTGCATTGTCTGTGGAAATTGTGGTCAGTCACAGTGCGTACTGGGATAATCCGTGCTGTGGTAATTTTTTGCACTAACTGAATAATCGGCAATATCTTTGGTAATTGTGGTAATTTATTGCACTAGTTGAGTAATCAGCATTGTCTTATTGCTTCTACTGGGATATGCTGCACTACCTGTGGTAATTGACTGCACTAACTGAGATAATCTGTAGTCCAGGTAACTCGTTGCACTGGATAATCTGCATTGTGTGTGGTAGATGTATTTACCGGAATTACCTGTGGTGATTTCATAGTAATAGCTGGGATAATCTGTGTAGTCAGTGGTAGCTTCATTGGGCTTATTGGGAAAATCGATTATAGTTATCAGTGATAATCCATTGCGTTTTCCAAGGATAATCTTGTGGTAAAACAAATTAAAGGAAACAATAGATCAAGAATAAATAAATAAAAAACAATAAATAGATAAAAAACAATCTTAAAATCCCCATTAATCACTAAAATGACCTATATGGGTATGAACGCAACCCAGTGCACATCATGCTCAATGAATGCGTCCCTTGAGCAACTGTTCGAGGGCGAATATTGTTGTGCAAAATGTGAGTGAGTGGTCACTTTGGAAGCCCAGATTATGGATCTAGAGAACCGACTGGCAAGGAGCATTAATAACATGAAGAGTTTGGACATTACCGTACAGATGCTGGCAGGGGTCAGTTTAGAGAATGGTGGTAATATGGAGGAGCAGGACCCGGAGGTAGGAAGCTGGGTAACAGTCAGAAGGTGGGGTAGAGGGAAGTGTGTTTACACAGACTAGTCCTGAGCTGTTACACCTCAATAAATATGCCCATTTGGATGATGTTGGGAATATCAGCTCAGGGGTAGCATTGCTGGAGCCAGGGGAGTGACTGCTTTGGTATAGAGCAGGGGTGGCAAACACAAGGCCCGCCGGACCTTGTAATGTGGCCCGCACAGCAGCCACCTCATTTTATCATGTCTCATGGCGGGGGAGGGCGGAGGACGGAGCCGCTGTCACTAACTAATGCAGAGCAGTGAGGAGAGAGAGAGACGCTCGGCCAGGACCTGACAGCCGGCGCCTCTCTCTCCCCTCACTGCTCGTCCATTCTGCCACAGCGGCTCCGCCCCCCCCCGTGGCTCGTCGTATCCCCCTCTGCCCGGGAGAGCAGGGGGATCCAGAGAAGTTGCAGCCCCCCTGTGCGTGGCTGAGCGGCAGAGGATCGGTACATGTCAGTAGTATGTACCAATCCTCTGTGTAGGACAAACACTGGAGCGATCGGCTGATCACTCCAGTGTTTGTAAATAACTGGGGACACATAGTACTATGTAAAGCAAAACAAACGACAAACTCAACAATTTGTTACCAGTTATGGAGACTCTCATAGTTTAGAAACAGAATGTGAAGAATGTGTCAGAAAGGTGCAGGACACCCCATGTGCAACGTCGGCCACACGAGCACCACGGGAGGACAGGACGCCGGGACATGTAATGTACTGGAATGTAAGCAGGCCGACTCTCTGCATTCCGGTGCGGGAGGGGGTGTGGAGCTGTATTGAAGTCAATGGCATCGCCCACAGTGTGATCGCCCACAACGCTTCGGGCGGAGAGGCAGCAGGGGATGGAGATCGAGTGACCCGGGGTCCGGCAGGGTATTCGGCTGGGTAAGTGGCTGCATGTATGTGTAGGGCAGTTGCGGGGGAAGCGGAGTGCATGGTGCTGGAAGTTGCAGTGATGGTTGGTGGAAGGTGTATGCTGTGTAGGAATGTGCAGCAGCACCAGGCGTGGAATATAAATGTGTGATAAGGATGTATAGTCATCATCCAGAGGTGCAGAGATGGGCACATGTGCTGGCTGCTTGTATGTGCTGGTCCAGCCATATGTGCGATCTGGATTTAAAACATTTGTTAGCACCCAAATGAATTTTTATATTGTTCCTATTAATTACATTTCTCTTTCATGCAGTATTCGATAAAATCATAATTCTTTTCTCCTGATACAAATTGAAGTCTATTTAAAGGGAAAGAACAACACTTTCTAACTAGACAAAGCTAATGGGTTGTACAGGATGTGATTAATTGTCCTGCATAAAATAAAGATTGAAACATTATATTAATTAAAGATTAGTTTAATGGAACACATTGGCGTTCAGAAGCTCATTTTAATGAGCCATTTGTTAGTTTAGGAAGACATGCATTAGTTTAACCTAATTGATTCGAAAAAGAATACCTGCAGTTTAACACTGTGCAATATTACCCCAGTTAAAATTCTGTCTTAACATTTTAGGTAATCTTTCTACGGTCAACAATGTAAAAGGGTTTGCACACTTTACCAGTTTACATCATACTCTTTTTCATAGCCAAGCATATTTACAGTGCAAATGTGGCCTTCTTCTATTGCATATGTGTCTGTATTTATACAGAAAACTTTTAGCTAGCGCAGCTCTTCTTATCTTAAAACCCAAATGCGCTGCTAATAATCCAACTAAGCCTGCTGAGTGTCGGAACCCTAAATTACTTGATTAAAGTGGAACTAAGACCTACTATTAAACAAATGTGCTGCAGCAACTAATTATAGGTGCGTTTGCACTTATCAGTTTTCCCTTCACTAACCTGAAAAACCTGTATCTATTGATCCTGCTATTAAACTCCACCTTGTGCAACTTCCTCTGAGAGGTGACAACACTGCTCCACTGCTCCTGAACTGATAGCAGCATTGTCACCCTCATGTAGGCTCTGCTTGCTACAGTGGGATCTAAGGACATTGCATTGGATATGGCAATCTACATGGCCACCTTGTCAGTTAGCACCTGGGCACACCTACTTCTGCCCACTGTTTTCAAGATTGACAACACTGACTTACCTGCTGAAACCCTTCCATCCCATTCATCCTGTTAAAATTACTGGTGTTACTGGTAATCATGGAGGTAATGTCAGTGAGTCTAACACAAGGAATGTGCATGGGTTCACCAGGTTCATGAATATCTTGATTCCTTTGTGTTTTTATGTAAAATATAAAAATCAACTGGCCACAATATACATGATGCATGTGTATACATACATTATTGTTAAAGCTTGATTCTAGGCTCCCCTTTGTGCACCCCCTGCCCCAAATATCCCTCAACTATTGTTTTGCTGTTCTTTTTTAAAATGTCCTTTTCCTGATGTCTTCAAACTAGTGGGGTCCTTGTTCCTTTTTTTCTCTTTTTTGGCACTGGATGATCCTCAATGATGCAGAGAGTGGTGCTTCTGTGTTGACAGCACCTTTTTCTGCATCATTATACTATGAGTGCAGGGCAACATGGTGATGTCCTGCACTCACAGGATGTATTCAGTCACACTAGGCATCATTTAATCCACAAGACTGGGACATGTAATGTCTGTGAAGGTTCTCATTCATCCAGGTGTCATGGTATATCTGTAAAAATAAGTCAAGGCAACAGGACTTGATGTATTTTTCTTGAAGACATTTCACTGGTCATCCAACCAGCTTTCTCAATTCAGAATGACTTGTACAAAAAATTATCTGGGAATAAATATGGTGAATGTTGCTCCAATCCAGGATGCGTACTTGAATGTCTTCAAAGGAGTGACCTATTTCCTTGGGGGCTTCAAAGCCCCTCCATGTATAGATTATTACATGTTAGAGCAAGAATAACATGTTAAGCTTATTTATTTCTCTGCAACATGGCTGTGCCGTGGGATCGCCATTTTCACCTACCGTGGTGAACCTGTACATGGAGGAAGTAGAACGCAAGGCCCTGACCACCATCAAGGGAATTACATCCAGTCATTGGTTCAGATTTGTGGATGACACTTGGTTTAAGAGAGTTACAGACTTTCACTGACCATATCCACAGAACAGAGGCCAAGATGAAGGAATTCAAATACCTCAGGGGGCCCTTAAAACTTGCGGGTATCCAGACTGGGCTTTTGTCAAAACAGAAAAAATTAGAGGAAAGCATGCCAAGAGTACCAGTAAGGATGAAAAGCATGACAAACGGAATAATTTGGTCATCCCATGTGTAGCTGGGGTGTCTGAGAAACTCAGAAGGGTTTTTAAAAAAACATCACATCCGTGTCGACTGGTTCACCCAAAAGACACAACACCAAAACACAAGATTAACAACATTGTGTATGCAGTCCAGTGCAGCGAGGAGTGCTCAGAATTGTATGTCGGTGAAACAAAACAGCAGCTACACCAGCGTATGGCACAAACCCTCTGGTTAGGATTCGGCAGTATACCTACAGCTACAGGAAAAAGGACACTCCTTTGAAGACAGTCAAGTACACATCCTAGACAGGGAGGAGGACTGGTATAAAAGATGTGTGAAAATGGAGAAGCCAAGCTTGAATAGAGGTGGGAGGGTGAGACATCTAGTGTCTGCCACATACAATTCTGTTTTAACACCTCTCGCTGCGCTGGTTATTAACACATTTACAAATGCAATCACAAATCACAATTATGCAAATGCAATCAACACCTGGTTGCAACTAATGGATTATGTGGATTAGAGCAACATTCACCATATTTACTCCCAGATAATTTAAAGAAGAGATAAGGATTTAAAAGGAAGAGCAGCAAAGAGAAGGGAAACTATCATGGATTACAGTAAGGCACACATTACAGTATTTTTTTATGTTAATAAATCTGAGGGTTTCATGTCACTTTAAGTAAATAATAATAGCATAAGTAAAAAAAATAGATAAAGCTGTTTTAATTTGCTTAAAAAACAATTTTGTGATTTAAAGGGTGATGTATGTAATATGTGTGAGGTGTTGAGCAGTACAATTACAATACAGCATTAATGTGAAACATCAAAAGACTTTACATTAAACAAAACTCGGCATTTCAGCTGTGTAGGAAGAAAGAAAAAAGTAGATCATTATGACTTTTTCTTCTGTTAAGTATAGTAATGTTTCATGATAGATTATTACATGTTAAAGCAAGAATAAAATGTTAAGCTTATTTATTTCTCTGCATAATAAGCATGTGTCCTCTTTGCTAGCTTATTAGCATATCAAGTTGACGTATGTTCTGATTAGATCCTTTTACTTAACTGCAACAAAAGATAGGTACAAAATAGAAGGCAGAAAACAGCCTCTTGACCAAGGTGAAAATACCCATTAAAGTTTGAAAGCACAGCATGAAATGCTTTGCAATCATTACAAGTTACAAAAAAATAGCCTACTCTTAATACTGTATATTCACATCAATGAAAGTGGGTGCAATTTCTCAACATCTAAGGCCTTTTACACATAGGCAGAAAATCTCATTTTTCTAGAGGCTTTTTAATGCCCCTGAATGCAGCTTTAGTTTAGACTATATGTCTATACACAATGTGGCATTTAGATGCATATTTAAAGCAGCATTCACGAACATAGACATAAAATGACCCACACCTGCATTCAGAGAGGAACTTACTGATATAATTTGCATGTGTGCATGTAAATATATTATATTCTATTCTAGCCAATTCTAGCCAATTAGGTTACATGCATATGCCTCTAAACACTGGATGCATGTAAATACGCACCTAAACATTTTTTCTGCTGGCTTTTTCTGCCAGCTTGTGACAGAAAGATACAGCCTAGATGGGCGTATTTTAATAAGACAGAAAATGGTAGATTCATATTAAAGTGTAACTTCTTTTTTTTTTTAGTTTAATCAGAATATTTTTAAAATGGTATATTCAATAGAAAGATCAACCTTTTGATACAAGCATAAACTTAACCAGTTTGTAAAGTCAAAAACCAGAAGCCACATTCAGAATACTATACTTGTTTACTATATCTAGAAGGAAAAGAAAAACAACTAGTAGCACCGACTTTGAACTGTCCTTGCAGGAAGAAGGAGGACTCCAGAGACCCAGGGCAGCTCCTCCTGTGAGCAGGGACAGGTTTTTCACTGGCGGGTCGGGCACTCACGAGCCGCCTCACATTATTGGTTCAGCTGTTACATGCGACCCACTTCTAGATTGGCTCCAATTGGCTAATTCTCAAGACTTAGGAGTCTCCAAGAGGAAGAGACCTTTCAGGTTCTGACAAAAGGGGTCCAGCCCCAGAAACGTGCCTACCAGAGAGCTGATGTGCAGCACTGGACTTAGCTGGACTGAATGGACTTAGCTTCCCACCTGCATATTTAAAAGCCTTGACTGTTTGTCCATCTGCAGCTTTCTTGAGATCCTGCTGTTATAACCCCTATTTCATTGGTTGTTTGTGAGTACATTTTCATTGTTTTTACATTTTAATAAAGTAATTTTACACTATGGAGGCGCTCCTTTTGCTTCTCAACTGTTATATACCTAGAAGGAATATAAAAAGTAATTTCTAAATTAATCAAATGGCTAAATCAAATTGCTCCATCTTACAATCCTTGAAGTGACGAGAAATATAAGATTAGCAGGGATGAGAGAAGTAGTTTTAGCAAAAATGATTTTGCCATGAAGTTAATGATTTCATCTTCATCGAAAGTTTGTTGAAATCCGCTTCTAAAAAAGGAATGCAGAGCTATCTGGGCAATTTGCTTGAAGAAAATATAACCTTCCCATGTTGCTTTGCAAACATTCTAATACCCCAAAGCTGCAACTAGTAGAAGGGTTAACACTGGGGAGTGTAGTGTGTCACAGCAAATTAAAATGCTTAATAGTGGTGCCTGTACTACAATAGCAGCATTTTACAGTGAAATATGTGCAAGAGATTGCATTTTAGTATAATGGTTATTTATATAAATAACACGTATTTAAAAAATAAATAGGAAAAACAATGGCAATCCTGACAATTTATGGGTAAAAACAATCAATCATGGCAATATGTGGGTAAAAATGGCAATAGTGACAATACATGAGTCACAAATAGGCAATCATGAAAATACATGGGCAAGAAATGGCCAGTCCTGATAATATGTAGGCAACACATAGATAGTGAATACAAAACAAAGGCAAAAAAAAACAGAATTGTTTTAAACTGCAGGTAACAAACAGGCAACTCTTACAATAAAATGTTTTTGCTATCTCTGTCCCACTTATTTAAATAAACTCCTATATTTGTACTTGTGACTATTATCGCAGAGACAAAAGTTGTCACTAGAACATGAGATGAGGGTTAGTCTTTCCATGGGGATACTTGTCTTGGTGGCAGCCACTATATGAGGAAGTTCCCTGACTTTGGAAGATTTCCTCTTATTTCCTGTTGCATCTTGCATCAGTGGTACACAGAAAGAAGAAATAAACTCAAAGAGAATTTAATTATTCCCTACTTTATCAAAACAAGAAGAAAAGTGTTGGCTACATACACCTTATCCTTCTTTTTTTGTTATTGGGTATAGATCTTTTGAGAATAGCATCTTATATAAGAGCATCAGTGTTCTGGGGTATTTCTTTTTTGTCTTGTGTTTTGGTATTTTATGATATAGACTCTTCACTAGCATACATAAAAAAAAAAAGAAACAAAAAACTACCCTTTGGCTACCCCCATACAAATCCTATCTTCAGTTAAAAAAGCATTGCAGTATTCATAGGCCCACTGACATTTTCATGTCATAATCATGTCTAATCCAAGGAAGATAGTACATTATATGTGAGGATGCTGATGGACAGTCCAGGAGCCACAGCATAGGGGAGAGAAGTGAGCGCTGACTGCTGGGGGAGTTGGGATCGGATAACTAAAAGTGTTTTACACCACACCCCCAAGACAATAATGAGCAGTTTTATTTTACCCAGAGATAGGTTTTAAGAAGTGCAATGCTTGTTGGTAAAATATACAAGCATCTAAGATTACTATTGTCAAATTATTACTGCAGTGACCAAGTTCACAGTAAGCTGACAGCAAAATTTAGGGCCACAGAATGGCACAAAGGGAATCAAATCCATGGGTGCCAGGCTAATTGGACCTTAAAGTGTTAAATCAACTTCAAATAAGTAGAACACTGCTGATGTATACCTGGTTTATACCTATAATTGACCCAGAAACAATTTATGGTAACAGCATTTGTAACCAGCATCATTTCAGTCAGTGGATGGAGATATTGATTATTAAAAAGTAAATATGCACATTCTTTAGTCTATTATTCAAATTAAGTCCAACTTCTGGCAATCATTTATTGATTATAACAGGCTCACTCATGAAATTTTACCATAAAAACATGAAATGCATATCATTAGCATTTAACAAGTGTGTAGGTATTCCATATTTATGTACATTCAAAATGTTGTAGCCTGCAGCACACACTAACTAAAAGCATATGTAAGCAGCCTCTGAATTTAACACACAAGATGCGTGAAGATTGTCATATAAGATGCTTACACAATTCACCTCTCTGTAATATAAACATACAAAAGGATTTTATGTTCAGCTTCTATTTACTCACATTCCCTATATGTGTGCAGGGCCGCCGTCAGGGGGGTACGGCCGACACTCAAGTAACGGGCCCGCAAACCTTACCTGGTTGAAGGCCGTACAGGTGACTGAAGGTGGCCGGGCCCCCGCAGCACCGGAGGAAGCCGGGGCCCGCACACTCCACATCGTAACCTCGGGGGCTGTGCGAGCCTTCGGTGCCCCCCCTGTGTCCACTGTACATTAGGTTTTTAAAGATGGCCGCCGTGAGCAGCGAGTATTAAATGAAAATCATTCCCTGGTGGGGAATCAGTATGATCTGCATCTCTTGCTGATGCAGACCATACTAATCTCTCCCTCGTGGGGCCTCTGCTAACATACAGGGAGCGTTTAGTATGGTCTGCACCAGCCAGAGTGCAGAGCACACTGATTCTTCACTGAAGCCCAGGGATGCAGCCCCCCTTTCTGCAAAACAGGTAAGCAGGAGAGGGGGACATTTTTTAATGAACTATTATTACTTGTGAGAGTGTGTTTTATTATGTTTTCTAACCAGTTGCCGTCCATCCGTTGAAAAAAAAACGGACGGACGGCACTGCTGCATTAGCGGGTTGGTCACCTTCAATCCCGGGATCCGCTAGGCCATCTGCAGCCCAGGACCGGCTCGGGAGGGCGTCAGGAGGAAGAGGGAGGGAGAACAGCTCCTTGCTGATCTTCCTCCGGGCTGTGAATGCAGAAGTGATGTGCATTCATCAGCTTCTTTTGGGGTCCCCAGGTGACATTAGGGGTCCTAGAGACCCCTAATGTCTCCATAAAGAGGACCTGTCAGTGTACATGTGCTATTATATAGGGGGATTGTTATCCCCTATGTAATAGCAATAACAATAAGTTATAACAATAATAAGCAATAACAATAAGTGCAAAATAAATAAATATATAAATTAAAAAAAAGTAAAAAAAGTTTAAAAAACCCCCCAAATGTTTAAGTCCCCCCACCCCCACGTTTACGCACATATAAACATAAATATGTGTCCAGTGCCCCAGCGCGCGAAAATGACAATTGTGCTACACGTTACATATCGCCGCAAACGTCGCAGTGAGAGCAATCATTTTAGGGCCATCAATCACTGATAACACTAAACTGATGAGCGGTAAAAGCTAATGAAAAATGGCCTGGATGGGAAGGGGGTTTAACACCACGGACTTCAAGTGGTTAATGAGTGTGCATAATTTTTATTTTTAATTTTTTTATGAAGCTATGTGTGTGTTTTTTTAATGAGTGTACAGAAGAAGAAGCTGGTGAAGCATATCTCGGCTTCATCAGCTTATTTGGGGTCCCTAGGTGACACTAGGGGTCTGAAAGACCTCCATAAAGAGGACCTGTCACATTATATTTGCTATTACATAGGGGACTTGTTATCCCCCTATGTGAGTGTGAAAAAAAAATCGTAAAAATTAAAGTTAGAAAAAATAAATAAAAATGTTGTAACCACTTGAAGTCCGCGGTGTTACACCCCCTTTCCTGTCCCCGCCATTTTTCAGTATTTAGCGTTGCAGTACTTTGACATTTTTTCAAAGCTGTAAATTTTGTACAATTTTTTGGGGGACTCATAGAGCTTTCGTTTGGTGGTGTTTAATATTTACTACTGTATATTAAAGGAGAACTATGGGGTTAGGGCTTTTCCCCATAATTCTCCGAAGAATTATGGGGAAAATTAGCATCCTCCTGTTACCCAAAGCTCAGTATACTGAGACACCGCAGCTGAAACGGATCTCGACAATTATGTCTGGATCCGCCCAGCTGCGTGAGTGACAGCTGGCTCTGCCTATCTAGAGGCAGAGCCAGCTGTACCCGCCCCCTCACCCGGTCCGTTCCGCCAGTCAGCACTGGAGGATCGGACAGGGGAGGGGAGAATCCAGTCACTCCCCTGTCACGTCTCTCTGCAGTGACAGGATCGAGAAGTGAGCAAACGCCGATATGTGTTTGCTCACTTCCCGATCTACTGAGCCGACCTGTGACAGTTTAATTGTCACAGGTCGGCTCATATTATGAGGCCGAGTGAAAAACACTCACCTCATAATTCTCCTTTAAGGAAAAATTACCGAATGTAAAAAAACAAAGGGGTCTATTCACGAAGCTGCCGAAGGATCTGGCAGTAGCTTCGGACGATCCTTCGGCTAGCTTCGTCCCCAGGACCCCTTCGGTTCAGTAGAACCGGAGGGGTGCTGTACGGGCTATTCACAATAGCCCATACAGCTCCCAATCATGGCCGAGCGGCTCAGCCAAGCCGAACGCATATGCATCGGCTCAGCTGAGCCGTGCTGAAAGCCGAAGCTGGCCGAGACAGCCTGCTTCTGACAGCTGGGCGGAGCCAGCTGTGATATAACGGCTGGCTCCGGCCACTTGCAGTGAGATCAGCGTCCCTGGTTACCTGCTAACCAGGGACACTGATCTCCAAACAGCTCCTGCTCCCAGGCCGCCAAGGAGAGAAACACAGGTGTGTCCTTTTTTTCTTTATTCTGACACGATCGATGTCAGAATAGAGAAAAAAAAAATTGTCACTGGCCCCGCTAAAAGGATTTCCTCTAGGCTGACCTCTGGAGGCTCCCGCGGGCTGCCCTCTACAGTGCCTGATTAGATCCAGCCAGAGTAGTTATTAATAGTGCTATTGCCATGACTGCGACAAAATAAAAAACAAATTACCACTAGTTTACAGAATAAACATGGCAGTAGTTAAGACCTACTCTGATCTGGCATACAGGGAAATGCTAGTGATCAGAGTAAGGCAAGTACATGCTGAAATTCGTTATGAATGTGACAGCTTCCAGCTCATGGGTCATTGGCTGCCAGCATCCTAGCAACCTATTATGCATCATCGGTCCCATTCAGATGCAGGCAGGGAAATTTTCCAGGGACAGGTGGGACGGGAGGGGCAGGGGATGCTCAATACCCAAATAGGGCCACTGAGCCTGGGAGCTGGCGACTTTGCTACAAACAGTATGAAGTCTGTGGTCTTAAAGTTTAATATTTGTTCATGTTCTTAGGTTCCATTTCACACTTTTTCAACCCACTGGAGCACAACAGTTAATCTTTGTATAGTTGTTTATCCCTTTCAATTTCAACAACTCTGTTGCTTGTATCTATGTTTTTTTTTTTACTTTGTCATTTATGCACACAATATATGCAATATGTTGTCATATATATCCTTAAACAAAAAGTCCAACTTTCATACAACTACAGTATATAAAATGCTTGTTTCTGGTCCATTAGAGGCAAACCCCAAGTAGAACAAAGTACAACACAGCAACTGCAGACTAAGATTACCATCTGCACACTCAGCCCTTCTTTCAACCATCCTGCCACATTAAATGCCTCCCAACATCTGCCCAAACACTGCTTACTCCCCTTCCCCAACACCTAACCTCACCACTAGGGATGCACTGATACCGATACTAGTAACGGTATTGGTTCAGATACCGAGTATTTGGGCAAGTACTCATACTCGCCCAAATGCTCCGATACCTTCCCTGATACTAGAACTTCTGGTCAGGGGGAGATGTAGAAACACTGCCTGGTGTGTGTACAGGGCCCGCACCTGTGTGATCTGCGGTATAATAATAATCCTGTTAGAGGATTTCTGACTGAGAGTGCTGGGCAGGCTGTGCATGCACAGTAGCAAGCTGGGGGCTGATCACGCAGGCGGTGTGGGTGCTGTACACACACTGGAGTCAGGTGGTGTTTGTATATCTTGCGAGACTGAGATGTGGGCAGATCCGGGAGAAGTAGAGCTACTTGAAGAGTGGTGTCTGCCCAGCTGGCCCAAGGAACATCTGTGGTATTGTAATGACTGCTCCTGAGGATGGATATGGGTGTGAGGAGAATGGGGTGTCTGCACGGTGGAGGTTGTGTCACCATATTATCAGATCTGTTTGGCCGACATGATGCTGATTGGCTTGGAATCCGGCTTCCCAGCCAATCAGCATCGAGCCAGCAAAACAGCATGGAGTTGGCTTCCCGTGCTATCAAGAAGCCGGCTGGTGGGTAATGACATGCCGCCTGGCTCCCTGATTGCCCTGGAAGCTGTCTCCATGCTAGCGTAAGTAGCGGTATCGGTACTTGGTATTGGCGAGTACCGAAATATAAATAATGGTACTTGTACTGGATACAGAAAAAATGGTATTGGTGCTGTGGGGGAAATTCCATTTCCCCAAATTCACCTGGGAAAGTGGAATTACCCTTTAACTGTTGTGCCATTGCAGACAGAAGCAGCAATCATTTTTTACTTTGCTGTTCACAGACCAACATTTCAGCCGATGAGTCCTCAGCATTTTCTGCATGTGACTTATTCAGGAAATACGCCCCCATTCTGTGCTTGTTGGGGTGTATTATTTAATCATTTTTTGCCGCTTTTTGGGTAATCATGTTTCAATTAATTCTCTAGTTCTGAATAATCTTTTTTATAAATACTGATTTAATGTTTAGATACATATACATAGTCCCTAATAATTGTATAACTATATGTGCCTGAGATAGGCTTATCTTGATGTACATAGCCCTTTAATGCACTCGAATAATTAGAATATCGTGCAAAGTTCATTTATTTCACTAATGCAACTTAAAAGGTGAAACTAATATATGAGATAGACTCATTACATGCAAAGCAAGATAGTTCAAGCCGTGATTTGCCATAATTGTGATGATTATGGCTTACAGCTCATGAAAACCCCAAGAACCCCAAATCCACAACCTCAAAAAAGTAGATTATTACATGCAATCAATAAAACAAGGATTGTACATAGAACAATATCGGACCTCTGAAAAGTACAAGCATGCATATGTACTCAGTACTTGGTTTGGGCCCCTTTTGCGGCACTTACTGCAATTACTTTTGCACGATATTCTAATTATTCGAGTTTCACCTGTATATCTTTGTTGCAAAGTATGGAACTACGGAAAGTATGCATGTACATTATAGATTATATATAATGCTGATAATATGATATTTTTAAATATGGAATTATGTATGTACCATCTATACTAGTTATTACTCATGATATTTATGTTATTTAATGGGATAAAATTGAAACTGTGTTGTATGCTGTATATTGTACACTTTATACAAATTGGTTTTGTGTCCATATTCTATATGATTAATTCGTCTCCCTTTTCTTCATTTTATATATTCAGCGACTTATTCCTTTTGGATACAGCTGCCTTAAATGTATTCAATTGTTATCCATGTATGCAATATATATAGGAATCTCAGTTGGGAAAGACTAGGAGACTGTTTTTAGTTTAAATTAATTCAATACTTATTTAGAGTATATACATTGGAAAATATCAACTTATTTTCGTTGGAAGGATCAACCTCCTGATCAACCTCTTCCGGTTTCGATTTTCCTTCGTCTGTCGGTGTTCTCATGCATGGGGGTCATGGGTGCGTGTTGGATGACCTGCCCGTCAGGTTTTTTTTTTTTTAGGGGTCTTTTGTTCCCCTTAGTCTCGGGAGCCCGGAGCATAAGCGTGTGTGTCGTGCACGCGTCTCTTGGGGCTCGCCTATCACGCACCATGCTGTGCACCGTGGCTCCACCCATATGTGGGTGGGGCTACAGCATGCAGCGTTCATGGAGAGCATATAAATGGCCGCAAATCGCGGTTAATTTTTTATGTGGCACTCGTGAGGAATGCATCAGAGGCTGGCTATATGAGGTATTATATTTGACCCATTATCTAATTTCCGTGATTTTCTATCATGGCACTTTTACACACATCGATTCAGTAATATCTAGCACCTTAACATTGCACTTTTTTGATCATGACTTTTTATGCAACTTTTGAGATTTTATATGTTCACCTTATGCACATATTTTTGTATTTTCCTTTGTTATACACTCTTTATAGAGGTCCTTGCCACTAAGAATATTATTTACATTCATTTTTTTTATATTTTTTACTTATTTTTTTACATAATTATTCTTAACACACCTAAAATTCACCCACACTCTATTATCATAATTTATTATCTTATAATACACTGTTCATACACTTAATGATTTGTATTTATCACTTATTTTTTGTTCATAATTTTCATCTCTAATTTAATGTAAGTTTGCAAATATCTATGGATATAACAACTTAGATATGCATATGTATGTCTGTCCTTTACACAAAATGCAGTCTCTGAGTTACTTTACCTGGGTTCCTTTTCATTTAGGATAAATACTTCCCCATGAAGAAGCCCAGTAGGGCGAAACATGTTGGGGCTTTCCGAATGAGTTATCCACTATGTTTTACAAAAACTAGTAATTATGCTATGGAACTGATATGACACCAATAATTGCATGTGGAATATATATGTTTTTTTAAAATATGTTTTTAACCCCTTCATGATTGAGCTAATTTTCAGGTTCTGTTCATAAATGACTGACACATTTTTTACATTTTTGCTGTGTGATTCTTCCACAGCAGTAATATACTTTCTTACTAAATGTACCCACACATATTATATATAGTTTTTTAGAGGACAGATAGGGCTATATAATTATATCACATATGTGTACCTAACCCCTCACTTAGTTTGAATAAAATAAAAAAAATGAGGAAAAAAACTAGAAGAAAACACTTTTTTCACAAGTTTTGATTATTATTATTATTTTTGGAATTTTTTTATATTAATTATAGTATAAAAAATCTATTTACATATCATTTTTATTTTCCTAATTTTGTTTTACACTTTATTTAATTTTTTTTCCACTTTGTAAAAAAAAAACAACTGTTTTTTTCTTGTCAGTTTATATCAAGCAGTCACTATGACAGCTTGATAAATTAACTTTTTTTTTAATTTTTGGCAATTAGGCTGCTCCAAACTTAGGAACAACTAATAATAACTTTAGAGACTGATCCTGACTTTAGTCAGATTCAGATGTCCCTAAAAGCTCTTTGATCGTGCCTAGAAGATCAGAACTGATACATTTCACTCAAAAGATATACATTGTATCTTTTGAGTGAAATGTATCTAAACATCGGGCTCTCGAGCTGTCAAAACAAATAGCAGAGAGGTGAGGTGAGTCACTGCTGCCTCTCTGCTATTTTGAGCTGTCAAATACGGGATCGCAAATTGCGGTCCTCTATTTGCATGTAACGGCTTCATTCTTTCATTACTGAAAGGAAGAAGCTTTTACAAAAAGCTTAATTGTTTCATTAATTAATGCCTCAATACTGAGACATTAATGAATGACTGGTAAATGCTGAGAATCAGCAAATACCGGCATTACAAAGCCTGATATAACTCGTCACGTACAGTGTACGTGGCCAGTCATATAGGCACAAAGTGACAGGACGTACACTGTACGTCTACCGTCACGAAGGGGTTAAAGAAAATTACCTTTTCTATAATCATGTGATGTTAATAAATATTTTTATATCAAGAGAGTTTGTATAGTATTTCTTAAAAGCCCCTCCCCATTTCGGGACTAGCATACCCTAAGGTGGGAAATATTCAACACAGTTAACAATTATTCAGGAAATACGTTGGGCAATATAAGAGTAACCTTTCTATTCAATAATGTATGGCTGGAGGCATAAGCTCTAAACACTCTACAAATAAGGATCACTAAGCATAGTAGCTGGATCTTTTGACATGTAGTCCATTCCCCTAAGGTTTAACAGATTGACATCACAGCTATGGCAGGGTCCAAAGCATTGCTTGCAAGCAAAAACAATGATTCGAAAAGGGTTTCCAAACAATGTATCCCTAAACACTGATGCATCCTTAACAGGTATAACCTGTGTTTTATTAGATGGGATATTGCCAGATCCACAGTAGCTACTGTATGTCAAGCAAAGATTCTGAAGGCTCAGAAGTATGCTTACAGCCTCCATCTTCTTAAAAATAAATCATAGTTGCAATTTGGCCCATAAAATCCAGTATCTACTTCCTGGATAAGTCAGAGGAGGGGGGCACACCTGATGGAGCTAAGGGAGACTCCAAGAAGTATATGGAATCAAGAAAGGGTTCACAAAATAAGCTACTGGTGTCAGGTACCTCAGGACTAACAATGCAGGCTTCCACAAAACTGTCAGTGGATTTTGAGCTAGAGGCCTGATGCAGAGGGACTGCTCTGCTAGTGCTTGTGATCAGGCATGTTGCACCAATAATAGGGAAAAGTAAATAACCCTAGATAAAAACTGCTTACTCACAAACCAGCTACTGAAAGCAGGGGAGGTTAAAACCTGAGGTGAAACCATGTGTCTCTTGCACATAGGAGCAATGTGTGGGAGATAAGAGTAAATACTCCATGCATCTGATCCGACAGAGAGGTGAGTATGTTACAAGCAGACAGCACAGGACAAGGAGCAACACTGCCTCTCCCGCGCTGTCATGCAGCCCCGTCTCCCTAGCAGGCTTAAGCCAGGAAATTCAATTGTCCAGCGTTCAAGCAACGTCCTCACTCTGGAGAATAAGAAAGTACAGATCCGCTCTCCATCCATAAGCTTACGGTTCTGTTCCATCCACTCTCCAAGCTAAATTGAATTACAGACTTTTCCATCCTGCTTTCCTGACTGCAGGAGCCAGAGGCGTAACTAGAAACCCCAGGGCCCCGGTGCAAGAAACCATTGAGGCCCCCCCCCAAAGTGGCCGAACGCCAGGGCCCGGTCGCAATTGCGACCGCTGCGACCCTGGTAGTTCCGCCAGTGGCAGGAGCTGAGCACTCCATCCTGATTTCCCTGGCTGTATTTTCCCCATACATTTTCATGGCAGCCTGTAATCCTGCTCTCCCTCCTGAGGCAAACAATACGTTGCATCTCCAGCCTTCTACGCTCTTACCTTCCACCCTGTGCTAACTACTGTTACCACTAGCAACCACTCTCTATCCTAGTATACTGTGGACTAGCAACATCTGAATAACTACCTATACATCTACCTGTTGACTACCCTCAGCTATTGGAGAGCAGAGGGGGTGTGTTGTTGCTCTGCATTCCATCTCAACCGCAAATTTTACAAATCTTTATTATTTGCTTAAGAACTATAGCATGAACTGAGATAGTTGAACTGCAGTCTATCTAAACAAGTCATTTAGGTTGTCTACACTGCTCAAGTCGAGTGAACTTTTGTTTATGGAACACATGTGCCTGCCCAGTTGTTCCTAGAATTGATTATTGACAAGTTTCCTTATTTTCTGTTATGTGAAGTTCCCACATAGTATTCATGATCCAGAACCAGGAATATGTTTGTGCAGAACAAGAGCTGGAATCCTGAGTTGGTGCCCTTGCCAACTGAGTTCACCCTAGGCTATCCTAACAATGTAAATGTGCCAGATGTCAAGCAGAGTGGCAAATGGCCAACGTGTTACTTGCCCATGATCCGTCATGCTCCTGGTTTCCGAACTTATATGCCCTACACATCTGTAGAGTGTGTTAACATTATGAACGCACATCTGCATCAGTAAACCTGCACAACATTGAATACCTTAATGCACCTTCCACTTCATACTGGCTGCAAAATATCCATCAACTTGTAGGGTAATAGATGCATTAAAGGTTTACATGCAAGAACTAACAACATACACATGACAATTCTGCACATACGTGTTTATTGTTATTGAATAAAAACCTATAATAAAAACTCGTTTACAACAATAAAATACAAAGAACCTGTTCTTTTCAAAACATCCATGTTGCAGACAGGCAAATAGGCCAACCTTAATATCGCAAAACACAGAAATTCTCAAAATGTAGTCAAACAATGTAGGATGTTTGTTAAAGTGCTCTGGACCACATTGATTTTCTGACATTTGGCGATGTCTACTAGATCCCAGCAGCAACACAAGATCTCTGCACTGAGTCTATTGTTGCTTGAAGTGCCTTGCCCTGTGGCTGTAACGTGCACTGTAATAGAATGAGCATACAAAAAGAAGAATCACAATGGTTAGACATGTTTCATGCCATGTGAAAAGGGAACAATAGTACACACCAGAACTTGAGATACCCGGAGTTTCCATAACGTCAACACAAACCACATACACAATGGGGTTGATTTACTAACCTTATAAACACACCACGAACATGTATACACCTCTGTAGTGTGTTCCCTCCCAGCATGATCTATGGGTGGAATCTAAACACCTTTGTAGTGTGTACACACCCAGCAGGTGTGTTGTGCAAAGCCCTGCATGAATTATAAGGTGATGTTGTGTAAATTAGCTCTATGTTGTGTTGCTTGCGTTCATGAATGCAGGAATGCAAATGCATGAGCTAACCATTTTTGTCTAAACTGTGAAGCAGCATTATATATGCATCATGTGCATGATTTTTCCATATATGGCATTAGTGGAAATATGCTTTTAGAGACTTTTTGGTTGATGAATACGTTTTGCTGTGTGAAAATCACACGCACCTGGTGCGTGCGTGTGTTTAGGTTAGTAAATCACCCCCATTATCTGGCTCTCTGCCATCCACAACAGCACTTCATGGCAAATCTGGGTGAGATGCTGCAGCAGAGACTGCTGCAGCAGAGACTGTTTTATGTCACAGTTTTGTGAACATGGCCAAAAACTGCACAGACACAAGCATCTCAGTCCATGAAGTGAATAATCACCCTGCATAATGTCTAAACAAAGATGTCATCATAATGGACGGAAAAGCAGATGAAGGCACTGTCAGGGGCAAGACTGTGATCTCTGATAGCATTTATCTACTTTAAGTGGCAGGAGCTGAAATAGTGAAAGTCCTATTGGAAAATGACTGATTTTAGCCATTTAAGAAATACTGGTGTGATCATAAAAAACTGTAGAGCAAATACAAACAGACAGCTCTTATTCAGCTTTATAATTTAAAATAATTGCAGAATATTTGAATCAATAGATAGTTATAAGTTTGCACAGCATCCCTTGGGAATATCTCAGCAATCCAAAATCATATAATAATTCTATGAAACAGTCAGCTTTCCAAGTGTATGTACTACATAAGTAAAGCATTCTTTGTGCTTTAAGCTACAATTCAGTATTCAACATTAGATTGATTTTTGCACCATGATAGCCCTAATTACAATTTTCTTTACCAATATTATGTTAAAATCTTTAGTTTTAAGAAAGGGCTGAGCTTCAGTCAACACATGCTATTGAATTTCTTTAATGCCTGAAAGTCTGGTGGAAATGACAGTTAATCAGATGTGTGCAGTGATATGCTAATGTGTTCATTACAGTAATTTAACTTTGAAACTCCTGTGAAGCGAAGAGAGTTTGTGATGCTTTATTGATGCGCGCAAGCAGAATTTCAAAAGTGTTACAGGAAAGTGGTCAATTCTTTTAATGAGGCACTGGTTTCAGCTGTTATTCCTCAAATAATGTTTTGCCTTTCCATTAAATATTTAAATTTTTTACATTAAATAACATTTTCAAGGCAATCAATAAAACGACTGTACTTTATACGGCCTAACTCCATCAACATCACAATTAAAATCAATAAAGGGGCATAGCCCATTGCTGTACAGATTGATGTGTTGAATGTGCATGGTTTTAAGAGTTAAATGCTTTGTATATTGGCTCTCTATAGTTTAGCAGACCTTAAAGTGACATTAAAGTTTTAAAAAAATGTCCCTCCCCCAGTGTTAATGTTAGCACATATCTTAAATTAGGTTTCTTAATCCGATCTTCCTCTTCTTTCCTGATGTTTTCATCTGTCCCTCCAGCGGTGCGGCGGCTGTCCGATCCAGCGCTGACTCCTCTCTGCTTGCTGGCACTTCCGATCCCACGGTGTCTGCATGCGGGTGCACGCGTCCATAGACTTACCTTGCGTCTCTGCTCGTCTCCTGGCCGAAAATCCGAACTGCGCAAGCGCCCGCACCAAGATGCTTTGTGGCCGCCCAAGCAGTTTCGGTTTCTCGGGCGGGAGCACGCGACGAAATCATGGTAAGTTTAACCCGTTAAAGCGGTTAAAAAAAAAAACTTTTTGCCTATATCTACTGCTTGCTAGCAGGTTGTAGTTGGCTGGGGGTGTGCAGTGCTGGCATTTGTTGCTTTATAAATTTTTATTCACTGATATACTGGATTTGCTGTGAATTTCAATAAAGTCTGCAGTATTGGAATCCTCTGGATAGTGCGGTCTGTTCGTATACTGCTGCATTCTCAGGGGGAGACGCACCTATTGGACCAGCACCTGGGGAGTCCTGATGGTGGCTAAGGAATTGGAGCGGTGAGATATCTGTGACGACATGGTGATCAGTTTATGAGTTAAATGTGTATTGGTGTTGGGTTATGTTTGAGTGCGTTATGTTGTGTGACTTGGTTATGGAAAGACTATCAGCACCATCCCTCGTTATCTCCCATTGTTCTCTGACAGAGCTCAGAACAATGACATTCTGGCCAGGCAACTGCTATGGCTGTCTGGAGTTCGTTAACAGGTGGACACCTGTGGTGTTGAGCAGACCGATGGTCTGGGAGGGGAGGGTGGATGTGATGGGATTATATTCTGATTTCATCACTTGCTGTATAAAAGTTTGTGCAGTTGCTCAATAAATCAGAGTTTGTTTACCCTACACTCAAGCCTTGGCTAGTGACTGGGGAAACTGGGAGCTACAGATCAGCGGGTTCCAATATCTCCTCAGCAAGGAAGAAGACAGCGGTGGACATACTCATCCTGAGTACGGGGGTCCGTCACAATATCCTTTGGCTCTACATTAGTATGGACAAGGACTGGCTAAAGGAAACTGTTTTTTTTTTTCACCGGTCACTCCTCATTTAGGATGCACCTGCAGTGTTGTCACCATTTTGAGATGCAACCAAAATGGTAAGCTCTGATGAGACAGAGATCAATGACCTGATACTTGAGGAGTTCCTGCAGGAACAACCACTGTGTGGTGTAAACTGGGCACTGGAGTCACAGCAGCAGGAAATAGAGGATGACTTCCTGGTGTCTCTGGGCCCACTTTATCCCGACTCCATCCCTGTGAGGCAGCGCCAGGCTCAGGAGTAGCAAGAGGAGGAGGAGAGTTGGGGTGACAGCACTCAGCAGGAGGAGGACATAAGGCAGACTTCAGGGGTACCTTTCACAAATCCCAGGTGTTGTTCATGAGTAGGGAGAAAGATTTGATGACATAATTTTCCTCTGAGACTGAGGATTCGGGTTCCTATGCCACTGGAAATTTATGATGAATGGGCCAATTCATATTGCAGTGCAAAGACCCCAAAACTCCGGCCATCAAGGAGAGGAACTATTACAGCTTGGTGACCCTTTTGGATCTATGTTACAGGGAAAATGCCAGAGCTCATCCTGCAAATACAGAGGGAGCAAATAATGAAACATATGGAAGAGGTGCTACGGAGGAACTTCTTTAAGTCATTTCCAGAGAGTGACAGTATTCCCTTTAATGGCCAACGTGGCCTTGATCATCCAGTCAGTTAAGGGAGGAGGAGTAGTGGCTGTCTAATAAAGACATTCAAGTCCTTTTTTTATATGTAAAACCCAGTCCTGTGTGTGTTAGCAGTTAAAGGCAGTGCTCAAACCATAAGATCTCTGATATGGGTCTAGGGCTGATGTGGACACACTTAGAACAGACGTCCGCCTTGACTTTTGGGTGATGTGGATGGACCATTTTGACCAATATGGCAGTGTGCTTTCAAAACAAACATTTAGTGCTGTGGGTGGTTTTGTGGCAGAAAAAAAAGGTCCACCTGTCCCCAGACACAGTTGACCAGTTCACCTTTTAAAAAATGAACCAGCCCTGTATCAGCAATGAGTACCAAGCCCCTATAGCTGATTCTAACAAACACATTTTGGTTTGAATCTGGCAAAATAATAATTACTATACCATAGAGTATATCCATCTCCTGCCACTGCTGCTGGCCTTCCACCATTACCACAATCTGATACTAATAACAGATTTTTCTACCACTGCTGGGCTGACACTATAACCATCTCCTGCCAGCAGGGCCGCCGTCAGGGGCGTACGGCCGACACAAGTAAGGGGCCCGGGCAGCCTCAGGGGTGCTGTGCGAGCCTCCGGTGTCCCCGGTGGCCATCTTTAAACCTGGCAAGTGCCCACATCCCATTTAATATATTGCCGAAACGGCAATATATTACATGAAAATCATTCCCTGGTGGGGAATCAGTATGATCTGCATCTCTTGCTGATGCAGACCATACTGATCGCTCCCTTGTGGTGCCCCTGCTAACATACAGGGAGCGATTACTATGGTCTGCACCAGCCAGAGTGCAGAGCACACTAATTCTTTACTGAAGCCCAGGAATGCAGCCCCCCTTCCTGCAAAACAGGTAAGCAGGAGAGGGGGACATTTTTAATGAACTATTATTGGTTGTGAGTGTGTTTTATTGTGTGTTTTTTAATGTGTGTGTAATTTTTTTTTTTATGAAGCCATGTGTGTGTTTTTTAATGAGTGTGGGATATGTGTGTGATATGTGTGCTTCATTACATGTGTGTGTTTTTTTTTTTAACCATGATTGCTGTGTAAATACAAGCGATCCGGCATCTGTATAGAAGAAGCTGGTGAAGCAGATCTCGGCTTCATCAGCTTCTTTGGGGTCCCTAGGTGACATTAGGGGTCTGGAAGACCCCTGATGTCTCCATAAAGAGGACCTGTCACATTATATTTGCTATTACATAGGGGACTTGTTAGCCCCCTATGTGATAGCAATAAAGCTGAGTGTGAACAAAAAAATTGTAAAAATAAAAGTAACCAAAAAAACCCCAAAAAATAAAAAACATTCGCAACTTGAAGTCCGCGGTGTTACACCCCCTTCCTGTCCCGGCCATTTTTTAGTATTCGGCGCTGCAGTACTTTGAATTACATTTATTCCGTCATGCAACGCTGTACTGAAACAAATTTCGTGCCATTTTTTGCGGGACTCATAGAGCTTTCGTTTGGTGTTTAATATTTACTATATTAAGGAAAAATCACCGAATTTTTTTTTTAAAACTGTTTCCCCCTATATTAAATTATAAAACATTTATTATTACCCAATTTTTTTGGTAAAATATAAAAGGCGGGGTCGCGTCGGGTAAAAAGACAGCAAACATGTTAAGCCTTAAAAAGATGCTGGTCTCCCTCCCAGCTTACTCCTGACACCCTCCCGAGCCGATCCTGGGCCAAAGATGGGGTAGTGGATCCCGGGATTGAAGGTGAGGGTGCAGGTGGGGGAGGTGGCGGCACTCTGAGAGGGGGGGCACGCAGCCACAACATACAACATACAAGCGATTGGTGGCTATAGAGCCGCCGATCAGTTGTATGTCAAACAGCCAGTAACGACTCTTCAGAACAGACAGGTTTTTTCTGCCCGGGCGAGCAAGCAGAAAAAAAAGCCATATAATTACGGCAACCCGCCTATGTGAGTTTGCTGTCTGTCCGTTTTTTCACAATGGGCGGGCAGCAAGCGGTTAAGGTCCCCCGCCCCGCACATCCATGCACATACACTGCAAACACATGTTGTATGCGCCTATGTGCAAAAATAAAAATTGTGCCAAACGTGTTATATATCGTTGCGAACGTTGGAGTGAGAGCAATAATTCTCGGCCCACCAATCACCGATAGTGCTAAACTGATGAGCCATAAAAGCATGTAAAGTGTTACCTATGGTGACATTTTGGCTATTGACGTTTTTAGCGGTTTCACGGGAGAGCGCAATTTTAACCGTCGACATGTTTGGTATCTATTTGCCCGGCGTGACCCCGTCTTTTATATTTTACAAAACAATTGGCCATTATATTCTGTTTCTGTGCACTAAATTTCATTATAGTGCATTTTATCCTAAAACTACTTGTTTGATAAACATTTGCTCAAATACCATGCAACATAAACAATTTCAACTTGCATCTTTCTATTCAAGACCTCTGATTTCAGAAAATATATAATTGGTTGGGGGTCTGAAGCTGTTTTATAGGCCAAAATTCAGATTTTATCATGTGTGTGCAAATGTAATAAATTGCTCTGAACAGCAAGTGGTTAATGAGTGTGTGATTTGTGTGTTTTTTAATGCGTGAGCTATGAGTGTATAAATGTTTGAATATGTGTGTTTCCCTATTTTGCCTAAGTAGTGATGCTGAACAAGTTTTAAACCCGAGCGACCAAACTGGCACTTTGAGATAAATAAATGGATTTTACATCGCAGTTTGGGCACTCGGGTTCAAAAACATTCACCATCACTATCCTAGTCTGACAGCGGTGCAGACGAGTGCTCAGAGGTAGCGGGGGAGGTGATGTAGATACAGGGAGGGCGGACCTAGCGCCCCTGTGGCTGCACGAGGGCTCAAGGCTGGGGGGACCCCCTGAGATCCGATCCCGGGCCCCAATTGGAAAAATGGTGCCCGTATCTGCCCCTGGTGAGAACTCTTTGGTTTTAAAGTTTATTGGCACTGGTATAAAATGTATCATGTATAGAGGCAGATTGGGTTCATGTAAATATCTGATTGGTTGTCAGGGCGATTGTTTACTTTTCTTATATTTTTTTTTAGATTTTACAGCCTGGTTACTTTTATATTGTGTCATGTTGTATGCGTATCTGCTGTGTACTAGTCCACAGCAGATATGCATAAAAGTTTGTGCTGTGTAATAGACGTGTGCGCGGCAAACACATTTGGTTCAGACGAAACAAATGAAAACGGAAAAACATTTTTATTTGTTTCGTCAAAGGAAACTAATTTTAATGCTGATTTGGATTCAGAGACAACGAGCCTCTGAATCCGAAACCGCACAAAGAAATTGCAGATCGAACGGCGGACGTGGCGGCCGCCAGCGTGTTCTGCGCATGCCGCCATTTTGGAGCATATGTTGGTGTATACCAAGATGGCGGAACCTGAACATGTGGGCGCTGCCATCTTGGTGTTTCCGGGAATCCAGCGTGTCACAAAGCCCAGAGTCCAATTCATATGCTGTTCTGCATTGCTGTATAAATGTATTGCTTGGATTTGTAGTTCTCCTACAAGTGGTGCCATTGTGCATTATAGTTTAGGATCCTCTGTACACAGAATGATGTGACTGGCTCAGTGTTCTTTGTACAGCCCTGTGGTATATAGCAGAGCTATATAAACGTATAATAATTAGTAGTATTTGGCTGTGGGAGGAGTTAGAGTGTAAGCTCCTCTGTACAGAGACTTATGTGACTGTGGGGGGACATTAGAGTGTAAGCTCCTCTGTACAGAGACTGATGTGACTGTGGGGGGACATTAGAGTGTAAGCTCCTCTGTGCAGAGACTGATGTGACTGTGGGAGAGGGGACATTAGAGTGTAAGGTCCTCTGTAGAGAGACTGATGTGACTGTGGGAGATGGGACATTAGAGTGTCAGCTCCTCTGTGCAGAGACTAATGTGACTGGCCCAGTGTGGCAGCGGTGCAGGGCGGCAGTGCGGAGGGGGGGCAGGCCTAAAGCTGTGTAAGGGGCCCCGCAATTTCTGATGGCTGCCCTGCCTGCCACTTTTGTAGGCCTGCCAACATTAACATATCTTTGCTATAGGGTCAATCCTGTATTAGGCCTCAATGTATGTGGTGGATTTCGGTGCACCTGCACAGTACCACACCTAATGTTTCTGCAGCTGCTTCTCGGTTGTAAAATATTTCATGTTTGCTAAAAGCCAAATCATGCTCTTTGGCTCCTATTTTTGACTCTATTCCAGTGCTCAGTCAAGATTATTTGTAGCTATTCTAAAATAGTGTAGTCTAAATAGTCTAGTATAGTGATTTCTTTATTAAATCCTGACTGGTGTCTCCTCATAAAACCGTGGCTGGTAAAAGTGTTTACATTTTGTGCATTGAGTAGGTAAATTGTTTTCCAGACTTATTCTTGGTAAAAGTAGGCACTCTAATGTTGATGTTTTTATGAAAAGCTGCTTGGTGTCTCTCCTGTTCACAATACAGTCACATAAAAAGGTTTAATATGTATAAAGTAAGTGAAAAATTCAGGTATCTTTTTTTTTTTGGGGGGGGGGGGGGGGTTTTGTTGTT
>NW_017306990.1:351706-353117 GCF_000935625.1 Nanorana parkeri
TGTGTTTTTTTTGTTTTTGGGGGGGGGGGGGGGATTGTTGTCTATGCAGTACGTTATAGGTAAAAAAGTGGAGGAAAGGGTTTATGGAGAGATATATCAAACCATGTGTAAAACTATATCAAATTTATTGTACATAAAATTACTTGCAGTAAAAACATGATTTGGTCATTGCAGCTGATAGAACTAATAAATAGTATTATTACATACATTTTTGTCTTGCGATGGTTGTAAGGTAATTAAAAAAACGTACGATCTGCCTATCTTGGACAGGCAGATCGCAAGCCACGCGCCCCTGAGGGGCAGGCTTCCGATGACCGCAATGCCGAACGGGCAGTCTGCGCTTGCGCACACCGGCCCCGTCTGGCTTTTATCTTACGAACATGCTACACACCCACCGAACATCGTACGATGCTCAGCGGGTTTTCGAACATGTTCCTAAGATAAAAGTCATGCGACCTTACAGTAGTAGAGGTCGCATGGCTTACACACACCTTACGATAATCGTGCGATCACGGGATTTCCCGCGATTATCGTACGATTATCGCAAGGTGTGTGGGCACCTTTACACACTGCATTAATGTAGCTAATACATTTTAGTAAAGCCTCATTTGATAAAACAATAATCCCATGCAGCTTTTAATGTCAAAATAAAAAATAAATGTATATTTTTTACCACTAAAACCAACTAGTAATGTACGTACTACAGAAAATTTTTGTGGGTCGCCTCCACCGTGGCTCCTTGCATTGATCTCTCCCCCTAATAAGTAATATATAGGTAAAAAAGTGGAGGAAAGGGTTTATGGAGTGATATATCAAAAACTATATCAAAACTATATCAAATTTATTGTACATAAAATGACTTGCAGTAAAAACTTTATTTGGTCATTACAGCTGATAGAACTAATAAATAGTATTATTACATACATATATAGATGCAATACCAAATGTATGCCCAACATAGTTCATCCCTTCTCATTAAATAGCCTAACATACATAAATGAATTACATTCTAAAACATATAAACCATAATTTGTTCAAAATGATCTATTGATTGGTGTGTTCTTCAAACTGTATCTCAGATAATTCATCCCAACATGATTATTCCCAACATGATTATTCCCTACGCGTTTCGCACTTAAGCTTCTTCAGGGGATCAGATTAGTCTATAAAAAAAATTCACAGACTAATCTGATCCCCTAAAGAAGCTTAAGTGCGAAATGCGATTCTTCAGGGGATCAGATTAGTCTAAAAAAAATTTTATTGGCCGGCCGACAGCCTGCTTCTGACAGCTGGGCGGAGCCAGCCGTGATCTTACGGCTGGCTCCGGCCACTTTCAGAGAGCTCAGCGTCCCTGGTTGCTAACCAGGGACACTGATCTCCAAACAGCTAACTTTCCCTGGCGCCCCGGGAG